>NW_027494311.1:0-276506 GCF_021521415.1 Bidens hawaiensis
CGTTGGTGCGGAAAAAGAAGGCTGCCGGCGGGAAGGGGAAGGCGAAGGTGGCCTCCACTGCCGATCCGGTGCCTCGGTCTGATTCAGAGACCGAGAGCGAGGAGGTGGCGGGGAACCCTGGTGGTGATAAGACCACTGCTCCGGAGGCTGCGACGACTGTCACCTCCGGAGATCCCAGGATGACGACGGTGAGCGGCGTAAAGAGGCCGGCTCCATCGGGTTCGTCCCCGCCTGTTTGCACTTTTAGGCTCAAGAAAACCCGTAAGTACAAACTTCCTTTACTTTTAACTTCATAGCTTTCCATCATTAATACTTTTCTTTGTGCAGGCGTGGATGCTACCGCATTCCAGGGTGGAGCGGGGAGGAGCACATCCGGACCCATGACGGTAGGCTTGGTCAGCCTACCTGAGGCGATGACCCAGGCGGCTGCGCCTGCTTCAGTTGGTTCAGTTACTCACCCAGTTGAGCCAACTGTTCCAACTGTGATGACATCACCGCCGGCTGTCAGTGCCATATTTACTGAATCTTTCACTGAGCCGGCAGTGACTGTTTCTGCGGACTCCTCCGCAGCGGCGACCACGGTTGTGAGTTCACCTACGGTGAGTTCACCTCCGTTGGTTTCTACTACCGCGGCGGCCTTCACCATGCCTCCTCCGTCATCGGCAAAGACGGCCGATCCTTCAGGTATGCTTGGGGCTTCTCGCCAACCTCTGCCTCCTTCCCATCTGCCTGACCTCTTGGACGGATTTCCCTTGGGTTCAGGTGATGGGTTTGGCGGCTATCGGCCTGTTGTCGACCCTACAGGTGCGTAGGGTTCTTTTGGGCTTTTTTTTTTTTATTTATATCATCTTTTCCTAACTGCTTTTTGTTTTTTGCAGTGTCGGATTCCAATGAAGTTTATGTTCCACGATGGAACATCCGCCGAGGAACAACCCTTCGCACGCCTGTGGAGTGCGTGGAGTGGGCTCGTCACTCAGCTCCCAGTGGTGCGTTGGGGGAAGCCATGGCTAGCTACCAGGAGGGTAGGCTAACCAATGAGCTTCGGGTTCTCCTGGCCCGGATGCAGCCGCGCGTCGAGCTGCTTTGTCGTGAAAACGACAAGTTAAAAGCAGCTCGTATCCAAGAAGTAGCTCAGGCGCGGGCTGTCCGGGAGGAGAATAGGAGGCTCTCCGCCGTTGCTGCGGAGAAGGAGAAGGCCTTCAAGGCCCTTGAAGTTGAAGTTCAGGCCCGTCTCGAGTCCCGTTCCAAGGCTGCCCAAGCTGTTAACGAACAGCTTCGGCTGGCTAAGGAAACTGCTCGGAACGCAACTGAAAGGGCCACCAAGGCTGAAGCTGTTGCTGAGCCTCTACGCCTCGAGAATGAGGAACTTAAAGCCAAACTAGAGGCGCTCCAACAGGCTCATGATGCCTTGGCGATGGAAGACGCCAAGAAGCTCCAAGAGATCTTGGACCAGAGGGGGGTGCTTGACCACACTGAGCGGAAGCTAAAGGGCGTTGAAGAGGCTGCGGCTAAAGAAGTGTTGCTTGCCAACCTCAACAAAAGTGAAGCCGAACGCGCCCGTAACCAAGCTCAAGCTGCCCTCCAGGAAGCTCTGGTTACCAAGGAATGGCTTCTTCGAGAAGCGTTGTCTCAGGTATGCGTAATTTCATATCTTTACACTTTTCTTTGCACATAGAAAAGGTTTTGACACTTGTATTTTTTCTTGTAGGTTGTGCATCGAATCTTCACGGACACATCATACGACGATGCCATGAGCGCAGCCCTCAACGCTTCTCATGAGGATGGGGAAAAGGCCGGCTTCCTGCTTGGTCTAGGGTTCGTTGAGAAAGGCATCCCGCCTTCCAACTTCCCTTTGTATGATGTGGATACTGAAGATGTTTATGACCAAGCAGTGAACCAGTATGCCGCCTTCCCGCATCCGGTGGTGGAGAAGGTGAACGAAGTTGCTGCTGCTGATGATGGGCTAGCTATCCTTAAAGCTTTCCTTGAACCACCACGCTCTACTGATGGTGCGGGTCCAAGTGGAAGTGGTCCTGAAGCTTGAACCTGAAGATCCCTTTCCACCATTAGAGTAGATTTTTATTTTTGTATAGCTTCTTTTGTATGCGGGTATGCACCCAGCAATCTTTGTAATATTTGAATTTTGATGGAATAAAGATTATGTGCTAATCCCTTGCCTTGTTTATTTTACGCATGTTTTGATTTAACTCAACAATTTCTTTAGTACTTAGATAAGTTAACTTTTTAACGTGGCAGATTATAAGTTTATGCTTCCTCTTTCATGATTGTGCGGGTATGACCGTCACTTACACTTAGGATGGCTTAACTTTACTTATATCTGACCTGCGTGGAAGTTTTCCTCATCTTTTCCTTTGAAATTTTCTAAGTGTTTAGAATAAGTTAACCTTTGAATGTGGTAGATAATAGGTTGAAGTTTTGCTTCCTCATTCGTGATTGTGCGGGTAAGACCGTCACTTGCACTTAGTAGGATGGCTAAACTTTTCCTACATCTGACCTGCGTGGAGGTTTTCCTCTTGAAATTTTTACCGTTTTGTGTTTATGCGGGTTTTGCCGCCTTCCACACGTAACGACTTCTTCCCATATTTATGCGTTGAATACCGGCACATCAGTGTGGGAAGTTCATAAGTATAAAGGTAAGGCTATCAACACATTGTGAAAGGAGAATCATTTCCATTAGAAGTGGCTCTAGGCCTTTTCTTTACAGGTTTGGAATTTATCTACATATAACATTTGCGTAATTGAGCTCCATTCCATGTTCTTGGGATGGAGTGCCATCGAGCCTTTCGAGCCGGTATGCGCCCTTTCCCAGAACTTCTTTGATAATGTATGGCCCTTCCCAGACCGGGGCCAGTTTTCCTGGGCGTTGTTGGTTCGAAGCCTCGTTGTTACGCAGTATGTAGTCTCCTACATTGAAGTTGCAGAGTTTTACCCGCGTGTTGTAGTACTTTTGCATTTGTCGCTTGTAGTTCTCTTCACGCACTGCGGCTAAGTCTCTGCGTTCCTCGGTTAGCATAAGGTCTAACCGTCTTTCCGCATCATTGTCTTCTGGCTGAATCAAGACCCTTGGTGAGGGTAAACCAATTTCGACCAGGACCATGGCTTCAGTGCCATAAGTGAGACTGAACGGGGTTTCTCCTCTACTGGCCATGTGCTAATGTCACCGCAAAGGAAGGATAGTTCAGTTGTCCTTCAGGAATTGTTTTCGGACATATAACTGTTTTTTTACAATGATTCCAACTTGTTGGCTTGTGAAGCTGAGCCCGCATAAATAAGGAATGTAATCATCTGGTTCTATGTCAAAAACCAGACCGGGATCATCAGCTTTTGATGGATTTACATGGCCCGAACCTATTGAAAATATGTCTGCACGGAGCCCTCTTTCATCCTGAATAGGATTACCATTTAGGCTGACTTGATCCGCAGTCGTCATGATTGCGGATTTGATAGCTGCAGGTGACCAATCAGGATGAGCGGCTTTCAACAATGCTGCTATGCCCGCCAGATGCGGGCAAGACATTGATGTACCCGAGATCATAGTAAATGTAGAGCCTATTTGTGTGTTGTTCTCACTAAAAACAGGCCATGCTGCTAGTACGCTAACGCCCGTGCCAATAATATCCGGTTTCAAGATTCCCGGGCTTTGCAAGCTTGGCCCTCTAGACGAGAAAGAAGCCACTGCAAGAGCGGAATCTATTCCTATTACAGTCCCCCTGAACAATAAAGTAGCCTTAGGCGACACGGTTGAATTAATATACCTCTTGATCGCGACTCCATCTTTGTAACCAACATGTGAAGCAGGAAGAACATGCATATCCGCACCAGTACTATCGCCATCTAAAGCTTCATTCACTAGAATCATCGCAGCCCCTCCAGCTTTCTTTACAATCCTACCTTTTCCCGTCCTCGATATAACACCTCTATCGCACACTACCACTTTCCCTTTAACATCGACATCATCCAACGATCCTTCCATACACAACGACGTGTTTTGATCACCATTCGACCCCGGGTACACCAAAGGCATATATGTTTTAGGGAAACCTTTCGGTTGGAACAACGATTCTCCGTTTATTAACAAATCCTTGTTTCCAAGAGAAACGGTTGCAACTATTTTCCTATCCATGGTACTAGCCCCTACTGTAAGAATCCATGGAGCTTCATTTGACAATGTCGAGTTAGACGGTCCGAAATTACCAGCAGCACAAGCCACAAATATACCTTTCTGTATCGCGGTAAATGAACCTATCGCGATACCATCTTGATACAACGGAACTGAATCAATCCCTAACGATAGCGAAAGCACATCTACACCATCTTCAACTGCTGCATCCAATCCGGCTATGATCGCACTCTCAGGACAATCCCCATCCGTACACACTTTATACATAGCCACATGAGCAAGTGGCGCCATCCCAACCGCAGTCCCTTTAGCATTCCCAAACACACTCACATTTTTAACAAAATTCCCAGCTGCAGTGCTCGATGTATGCGTACCATGCCCGAATTCATCAAACGGTGTATGACCATTTCCACCCTTAGTTAGATCCCGCAACCCGATTAGTTTATTATTGCACCCTTCAACTTCACATTTCCCTTTCCATTTAGCTGGTGGTTTAGGGACTCCACCATCATTAAAAGAAGGATGCTTCGGAGTTGTTCCGGTGTCTAAAACCCCGATTATGACCTCCTTTCCGTAATTCGAACCGCTCCAAAACCCTACATTCCGGTGCAGCCCCAAGAAGTTAGAACTATGAGTAGTTTGAGTCATATATACTCTTTCAGGCCTTGCAAATAAAAACCCCTCTATATTCTCCATCTCCTTAACATGATCCGGTGATAGTTTTGCCGCAAACCCGTTTAGCACGTTATGATATGCAAAAACAATGGTTGGTACATCATTTGCACCATTAGTGGCTAGCGGTAAAAATGATTGATACCAGTTTTCACGATATTGTTTTCGAACAAACTGTTGATCATCGGGTGAGTCCAAATGGACAATGTAGGTTTCAAGTTCAGCAGCATTGATGAAAGTAAAGATCAAAATGGTCACTAGAACAAGAATCAATATAGAAGCCATTGTAATTATTGTATAATAATTGTTTAGCTAACATGTACTAGTTACTGTACTATGTACACAAGATATGTATTGAATGTTTTTAACAAGAATGTATACGATCAGTAGAAGAAATTTGTCACCAGATATCTAAAGGCAAATGCAAGAACGTGGATCTCTAAAAGTACACATTATTCCATCAGATGCATAATAATTGTTTAATCCTATTGGCCTACATGTGGCACATGTTTCAAAAACGTGGATCTCAAGACGGGTGGACCTTCTCAGTTGGATCAGGAGTTTTGTTGTGGGCCAGTCATTTTTTATCAAGAATTATATTTTCAGTCCATTAAGCTCTTAGCTATTTGGGTTATGGATCTACTAATTCAGCCTAGTCTAGTTAGTCAAATAAGGTTTAAGCCCAAACACTTTATTATTATTATTATTATTATTATTATTATTATTATTATTATTAAATGATAAAGGTTCGGACAGTCAGGATCACTTGGCGAATGGATCGCTCTTCCGATCGAAGAATATAACGTATAAATCGCATTTCAGATTATCATTGGGACAAATTTACTTAGATAAAAAATGTTTTTCGGTACTCTTTCTTACAACTTTAATGTTACATTCTCACACTCAGGGTTGGGCCCACAGGGGTGGCGGGGTGGTCGACGGCCACAGGCCCGACACCCCGTTTGGCCCAAATTTTTTTTTTAAATAAATTGTTTATTTTTATTCAAAACAATATATATATATAATGTTTAAACTCAATTACATAACCAATAGCTTGGTCTAGTGGCAAGGAAGTATTACTCTCAATAAAAAAAAAGGTTATGAGTTCTAGTCTCAATTAAATTTAAGACATTTTTAGTCCTATTTTTATACAAAAAAATTTTACACAACTCAAATTATAACCAAGTAAACTCATATAAAAATTTAATTGTTTAAACAAACAAGATACGTCTTTTAAATTAAGGCCCAAACAAATTTTCGCCTTCGGCCCAAAATTTTTTTTGCTTTCTCGAAGCCGGGCCTGCTCACACTTATTCAAGTTTTTAGTGCATTTAACGGCTTGTCGTGTAGTCGGGTGTCTTGGACGTCCTCCTTTTTAACCACTACTTTGTTTAAGACATTTTGAGTACCAACACTCACTTTGAACTATGTCAGAAAATATCCCAAACTTATGTAAGTTTGAAAGCTTGTCCGTATTTCTAGACGTAAATTTTATCTGCTTCATTTTAGATGTAAGATCACTTTGTTCGTAATTTTGCATTTGTTATTACAAATACTACAATATGTTGACACCTTAATCTGCATTTTCGGTATTTTGAACTAAGCTTATTGTGGGAGCGATATGATTATACGCCCATAATGGTGTGAAACTTCCTCGAGACCCTGGTCCACAACGTCGTCTGGTTTTGCTCGTCTCCAATGATCGGGTTGGGGATTCGGGTATGACTTGACTTGAAGTATGGAATTTGGCAGTTCCAATAACAGTACTGATGTTGGTTGCAGATAGTATGGTTGGTTATTCGGGTCGAACAAAGGTGGAGACGGGACCCAAAATAGAAATCAATACGAAAATGCCACCACGTGTTTTCCTCCTTTCACTTCACACACTTAGTACAATAAAAACATATGTAGATTAACTTTACCCTTTATATAAAATCCAATAGTACAGCAATATCAAACTTATTATTTACAGAGCATAAAAAAACAGTAACGAAAGCAACATTTTTAAATTTATTGTTATGTGGCGATCAAATGCACTATAAAGACCAAATCCACATTACCATTGCCGTCTACAGCCGGTACCCTATGTTAACTCGAAAATTGTATAAATAGTCAGAAAACGATTAGCTATTATTTCATCCAACAAATTATTTTATAGTTTTCAATAGAAATATTAATTAGAAACCCCAAATTTTATTACAAAATGGCCACATCCCACTTGAACGTTGTCTTCATGATAACACTTTTTGTTCTTGCAACCACAATCTCCGCAAAGGAATACATTATCGGGGATGAAAATGGTTGGAAACTCGACTTCGATTATCAAACATGGGCCAAGGATAAGGTTTTCTTTGTTGGAGATACCCTCGGTACGTTATATAACCCGGTCATATTATTTTGATTCATTACGGTCCAGTATGGGTCACAAATTATGCGACCGGTTTTAGTCAGACTATACAACCGCTTTCCAAAATGTTTCATAAGTTTATTTTCATTCACTATCGGTCTCTATGGTCACTATTGCACCATACTGAGTTGCACCAAACTTGTGATTGATTTGAGTTTTGTCGCAAACTTGTTAATAAATTTCGGTCACAAAATTATGTCACTAATAGCAAGTTTTGTAATACCGATTTTCTTTTAATATAATTCCAAAGACGTTTAATATGTGTAATCCTTTGCAATTCACTTGATGCAGTATTCAACTATGCGGTTGGTTCCCACACCGTGGTGAAAGTTAATGGTACCGGCTTCCAACAATGTAACGCTTTAGCTTCAAATGGAATCATGATAAGTGGACACGATGTCGTCCACCTTCAAACCCCAGGAAGGAAATGGTACATTTGTGGTGTCGGAAAGCATTGCGAGTTGAGAAACATGAAGCTTGTTATCACGGTTCTACCTCAAACATTGGCTCCAGCTCCAAGCCCTATAGCGACATCTGCATCGGGCAAATTGGCAGTGCCAACTATCTATGAATTCGTAGTTGCATTATTCGGCAGTCTTTTGTTGCTTTTGGTTTAAAATATCCATTGTTTTAATTTACAGCATTTATTGTGCGTTGTGTTCAAATAGTGTATCCGTTTGAAGATGGTTGATGTACCATACATGAATTCTTTAGAATTAAGTTAATCAATTGGCTACTATCCTACGTGAAACTATAAAAATTGCACCCTGTTTGAGAAATATATAGAGTGATCAGGTCTTTAATGTGACCCTACTACAAAAAAACCATTAACCAATAAATGTATATACTGTCGCAAAACTACATCATAGCAACAAAAGCTGGTCGTAAATCCGTCGCTGTCTGTCTGTCAAAATCTGTATTAACAGTGGTTTATCGTGCATATGTTGCTTGGATGTGATGTCCCACAAACAAGATCCGTCACAAATTTATCAATCACGATTTAGCGACAGATTTTTAGTCGCAAACTAATTTTAGTCGTAAATCCGTCACTGTCTGTCGAAAATCTGTTAGGCGTGTTCGTTTCACGGAATTCAATTGAATTGGACGGAATGGGATTTTAAATCCCACAGATTCCTGTGTTCGTTTCTCTATTAACCGGAATTGGAATGGAAAGAGAATCCCATCAAATCCTATTTTCATAGGATTTTAAAATCCACCAGTTTTGAAAGGAATGTCAATGAATGTTTTAACCCTAACCCCTCTTTCATATTATCATCTTCACCAATCCACTACCATTGACTCTGTTCCACCGCCTCTCTCCACCACCATGCTCCACCGCCGTTCTCTACCGCCGTGAACCACCGTCCTCGTGTACCTCCACCGCCGTGAACCACCGTCCTTCCCGTCTACCTCCACCGTCGTGAACCACCGTCCTTCTCGTCTACCTCCACCGTCGTTCTTCTTCATCGGAGTTCTCCTCCACCACAGGTTAGGGTTTTGTGTGTGTTTAGTTAAACTAAACAGGGAAGATGGAAGCATATATTATTGTTATATTATTATTATTATTATTATTATTATTATTATAATCAAACTACTCAGTCACTCAGTCCACTTGTTGCTGTCATCTTATCGAAAAACATATATTATTATTATACTTTAATTTTTGTTTTGCGTTTAAATTCTTGTTTAATACTTTGTTTAGTTTAATATATTTTTAGTTTTTTTATAAATATTTAATATATTTTTTAGTTTTTTTTATAATTTTAATGTTTGATTTTTAAATAATTTTTTTGATTTTTTAATTAATTTTCTAATATTTATATTTTTAGATTTTTTTAAATTATCATTTTTTTTATTTTATTATTTAATGTTAGTAGTAGATTGAAGGGAGATAAATAGAATGGAGAAGATTCCAATTCCAATAACATATGATAAGGATTTTCAAACATTCCATTCCAATTCAAATTCCAATTTCATTAAAAAAAATCCGTGAAACAAACGTGTTCTTAATGGTTGATTGTGCATATGTTGCTATGATGTGATGTGCCACAAACAGTATCTGCCACAAATTTATCAATCACGGTTTAGCGACATCTTGTTTGGTTGCAAACTCATTTTCTAGCTTGCAATAATCGTCGCAAAACAAACTAGGAACTTGTGATAAATTAGTGACGAATGGGTTGTATCGCTGTGCGTGGTACAACATTCCCTAAATTAGATTTTTTTTTTGAACGGCAACATGAACTAAAATTGAAGTAAAACTCATTTAAAGATAGATTCTTAATCACTTGTATGTTTATATTTTTTTGTTTAAATGGGACTTTGGCCCATTTAAACATTAGTGTAACAATAGGAGTAGATCAGATTGTAATTTTTTTTAAAAGGAATAAATTTCTTTAAAGAAAATAAAATGATTCAATTACAATAGAGAAACTGGTAAGCGGGCAACAAGCTGTGCGCCACCCTCTTTTGAATATAAATACTTTTAAATTGCTATGCAAGAAGAATACATAGTTATAAGAGAATATAGAATTTACATGCATGTTTTAATTAACTAAACTCTATACAATACAAAATTGCAATATGTTATTATGTCATGAATTTGCTAATTAATATGTTGTATATAGATTTAAAATAATCATCTTAATTATCTTCTAATAAAATAATATAAGATGTTAACAATTATTTTTAACATTAAACTGCTCCAGTGCTGGGGTGCTAGTTTATTTATTCTGATTAGCGAAGGTAAAAAATTTGTAAAGTGTACCTAATTCTGTTCGAATTCAAATAGAAAATGAAAAGCCAATTCAAATAAGCTAATTTTGTTATAGTTTCGTGTTTACTCGAAAAAACCCGACAAATACAACAAATCTTTAAAAAATAATGTATTCAAATTTGGATAAGGAGCCAATTCAATCAGCTAAAGTAAAATTCGGTTCAATCCCAAATTCTAGTTTTTTGAATGCGATCTTAAAAATGTTACAATAAACACAAACAAAAACTAAATCAAGAACAATACTCAAATGATCCATTTCCCTCTTATTGAATTATCTAAAGAAAATTACAAAGAAATGAAAAGTTAAAGTGAACCTGTCATTAGTAACCTTACTTATACCCTTAACCACCACAAGTACCAACCATAAAAATGGTTAACAAACTCAGCAGGCGTAATGACCATATTACCCCTGGACTAAATCACCCCTAAAACAAGACTTCTACCACAGCACTCTATTATTAACAGAAAAGTTAAAGAGTTCACATTTAAATGTTATAATATTTAAAGTTTTGATTAAGTGAGACGAGGTCAAACCCAATGAATAATATTTTTCAAGCATCTTAAAAGCAAACATTATGTCCAAATCCGTTACCATTTTCAAACTCCAAAGGAGCTTTAAGTAATCACTGAAGCTTAATCAAGACAATAAGAAAATTACTCAAAGTAGAATACTTACCGCCCAATCAGAAGATACCCTAATAATATTCTCAACAAAGACAAATTAAGTAAAATCCGGCAACCAAACCTGGAGTCATCCTATCGTCTTTCCTACACAGAATTTAGCTGGTGGCCGTTATCCTTTTGCTTCAACTCACCTATAAATACACTTTTGAATGACCATAGTAATATGTCCTAACAACTCACACAAAATCACTAAGGCCAGTAGCTAGCTAGCTACAAATCTACAATGGCTTCAATATTGGTTCTCATGCTAACATCCGTTTTAACCTTCATTTCAGCCAATGCCGCTGAACTCGAAACCTACATTGTCCATTTAGACTCACCCCCTCAACAGTTTGTTCTAAAACAAGATCGTCAAAACTGGTACCACTCGTTTTTGCCACGAGCCACTAACGGTGCAAATGATGAACCAAGCATGGTGTTTGCATATCATAATGTTTTAAGCGGGTTTGCAGCGAAACTATCTCCGGACCATGTGAAGGAGATGGAGAATAAAGAGGGGTTCGTGTCCGCAAGGCCTGAAAGAGTGTACATGAAACACACGACTCATACGCCTAACTTCTTGGGGCTGCACCAGAATTTTGGTTTCTGGGCCGGTTCGAACTACGGAAAGGGGGTCATAATCGGGGTCTTAGACACTGGAACGACTCCAAGTCATCCTTCGTTTAATGACTATGGAGTGTCAACACCGCCAGCAAAATGGAAAGGGAAATGTGAAATTAAAGGGTGTAATAATAAACTAATCGGGTTGCGGGATTTTACAACGGGTGAAAACAGTACACAGTTTGATCAAGACGGGCATGGTACGCACACGTCGAGCACAGCGGCTGGGAATTTTGTGAATGATGTAAGTGTGTTTAGGAATGCTAAAGGGACTGCGGTTGGGATGGCGCCACTTGCTCATGTGGCTATGTATAAAGTGTGCACGGTGTTGGATTGTCCGGAGAGTGCGATCATTGCTGGATTGGATGCAGCAGTTGAAGATGGTGTAGATGTGATTTCAATATCTCTAGGCCTAGATCCTGCTCCATTTTATCAGGATGGTATCGCATTAGGAGCATTTACTGCAATACAAAAAGGTATATTTGTGGCTTGTTCTGCGGGTAATTCAGGTCCTGCTGAGTCTACGTTGGCGAATGAGGCTCCATGGATTCTAACTGTGGGGGCCAGTACCATGGATAGGAGAATAGCCGCAACCGTTTCTCTTGGAAGCAAGGATTTGTTAGATGGGGAATCATTATTCCAACCGAAAGATTTCCCTAAAACATATATGCCTTTGGTGTACCCGGGGTTGAATGGTGATCAAAACATGTCGTTGTGTATGGACGGATCTTTGGACGATGTCGACGTTAAAGGGAAGGTGGTAGTGTGTGATAGAGGTATAAATGGAAGAATTGAAAAGGGGCAAGTCGTAAAGAATGCGGGTGGTGTCGCGATGATTCTGCTTAACCGAGTGGTGGAGGGTGACAGTACTATCGCAGATGTTCACGTTCTTCCAGCATCACACGTTGGTTACAAAGAAGGAGTCGCAATAAAGACGTACATTAACTCAACCGCGTCACCTGTGGCTACTATATTGTTCCAGGGGACTGTAATCGGAGTAGATTCAGCTCCTGCGGTAACTTCTTTCTCGTCTAGGGGTCCAAATTTTCAAAGCCCTGGAATCTTGAAACCAGATATTATTGGCCCGGGCGTTAGCGTGCTAGCAGCATGGCCTGTTTCCGTTGAGAATAACACACAAACAAGCTCTAATTTTAATATAGAGTCTGGTACTTCAATGTCTTGCCCTCATCTCGCAGGCATTGCAGCATTGTTGAAAGCTGCTCATCCTGATTGGTCACCTGCGGCTATTAAATCGGCAATCATGACAACTGCCGATCAAGTTAGCCTAAATGGTAACCCTATTCAGGATGAAAGAGAGCTCCAAGCAGACATATTTGCCATTGGTTCGGGCCATGTAAATCCATCAAAAGCTAATGACCCGGGTCTAGTTTTTGACATTCAACCAGATGATTACATTCCTTATTTGTGCGGGCTTGGCTACACAAGCCAAGAAGTGGGAATCATTGTAAAGAAAACAGTTTCGTGCTCGAAAACCATTCCTGAAGGGCAACTAAACTATCCTTCCTATGCGATGACATTAGCAAGTGGCGAAAACAAAACATACACACGGACAGTAACAAATGTCGGAGAGGCTGATTCCACTTACACCATATCGGTGCCCGATGTAACTGTTCCTAATGGCACAGTTGTCGTCGTTCATAACCCTACTATGAAATTCACCAAAGTGAATCAAGAGTTAACTTATGAACTAACGTTTAGACGCTCCAGTAGTGAGGATGTTAACGTTCCTTACGGTGAAGGGGCGATTGCTTGGCGTTCTGGTAAATACTTGGTTAGAACCCCTTTCGTTATCAAGTTTGTTTAAGAGACAATCGCCGACTAGCTTCTTTGTAACATTGTATGTGTTTCCTACGTACGTTTCCTATCTTTCTTGTTTTTTTGGAGATTTATAATCTCTAGTTTTTCTAATGTTATGAGATCATCCCAATGTATTATCCTAAGATTATTTATAACATTCTCTTGTCATGAAGTGATTTAATATTACTAATAAACCCAAACAATGTACTTGTCTTTAGTATAATTTAAATATCTTTGATTTGGTCTCACTATATTTATCAATTCTCTTTCCTTGATCTGAGTCTTTAAACCGTATGTGGAAACATCCTTCCATAAGTACAAACACATAAAAACATGCATAGACAATAAAGGCATGATGATCCATCCCGGTGTGCCTTTGAAGATCAAGCCTAGCGTGGATGGTCTGATGACAAATCGATCCTACTTGTTTGGAAGTAATGTTTTTACACAACACCAAGTTACATGGATGATCGAATCATTACTTCTCGATTTCTTAAATATTAACTAGAAGTTCATCACAAGCAGGCACTTTTGTGTTTTCATCTTTGTGTAGTTTGCTACAGGTTGTTAGTTATGTGGTTCTTGCTTTGGTTTTCTTTGTATCTATCTATATATTGTATATTTTTTTTATTAGCATGGTTTCCTCTATTTTGAATTATAATAAAATTTGGAATGAAATCTTATATATACATACTTTTCTGAAAAACTTTAGAATAGAGAATAGCAGCTACTTGGATGTTCACTGATTCAATTTTGTTTGCAGAGACTAAGCCCTTTCTCATGTTAAAATAACTCCAAAACTCGGTCACAATCTTTAATTTTAAAGTGATAAAACTGAACCTGCTGAAAATATCATTTCAACGATGATTAGTCGAAAATTAAGTTGTAGCAAATCTGTCGTAAGTGGAACATTTGGTGGACTTAATTTCCGTCGTCGAGTCAATGAGGCAGGTTGGGCCGACTCATCGAGCCTACGATGAGTTTGTGTCTTGTTTATCAAGTTGAGCACGTGACTTGGTTTACATGTAATAAATTACTTGGTGAACAAATCGAGTCAATGACTTGGACAACAAGAAATTTATTTATTAATTATTATTTAAATATGTTTTTACTAATTAGTATTTGAGTATGATAAGGACTTAGTATTCTAGTCTAATTAGGTTTTTATGTTTAAACTAGTATATGAGTTGGGTTATATCATTGTGAGTTTAGGAATTGTAATTTTTCGAGCTAATGAGAATTACAACGATCGAGCTTATGATCTAAACTATTGTTTTACGTTTATTGATCCTGGTCACCAAACTTCAACATTTGGTGGTAGCAATTAAACCGAAAGAATTTCCGCCCACTGCAACACACAAGTTTATGCAAATAGCTAGAAGTAAAATGATAAGTGAGGAAGTTATATTCGTTTAAAGATAGATTCTTAATCGCTTTGTAGACTTGTGTTTCTATTTTTCTTGTTTATATGAGACTTTGGCCTAGTAGTATTCAAGATTTGTGTAAGGTGGTTTTCTTTTCCCCGGAGGTTGAGGGTTTAGACTATGGTTTTCTATAAGACTGTATGTGTTTCCTTGTTTGTTTCCAACTACTTTCCATCACTGGAGATTTAAAACCTTGTCTACATGCATGTTGTCTCTAGATTCTAATGTAATGCTATATAATATACTCAAGTGCATTGTCCGTAAAATTATTCATAATATTTTCATGCTAGCATTAAAGGTTTCTAAATGCTACAGTAAAAAACTAGTAAACACTTATAAATCTTTGAATATTTACCAACTTGTGACTTTAGACCATAAGGATCCCGTGACATCCCTATGTCGTGCGGCTATATTGCTAAAGAGAACACATAATCCTTCAAATTTTCGCTATCAAACACAGGCAATGTATCTATCTATAGAACCATTTAAATATTATTTTTTTATTTGGTCTTCTCTTTTATATTAATCAAGTCTCTTTCCTTGATTTGGGTCGTTAAATTCATATGTGGATTCATTCTTCCATAAGTACAAACACGTAAAAACATGCATGGACAAAAAGACAACTGAGGATCCATCCGTGAGTGCCCTTAAAGATCATGCCTATCGCGGGTGGTTCAATTACAAAATGACAAATCGATCATATTTTTTTTGGAAATTGTGTTTTGACACACAAAATAACAGATTCATGGATGATCGAATCGTTACTCTTCACTTTTTTGAATATTGAACTAGAAGTTTCATCACATGATACACGGGTTTCTTTGATCTTTTAATATAAAACATGGCCGGCTCAACGTTTTTTAAAGAACTTCAAAATTAATGCTTTTCTGTCAAAAAGAGAGAGAGAGAGAGAGAGAGAGAGAGAGAGAGAGAGTTTGCCATCAAGATTCAAGTATACAACATTTGAACAAGTATACATCACAATAAATAACCAATGTCGGAGAGCATAAATCATTAAATATTTCAAACAAAGAGAAATAAAATGCTGCCAAATAATGCAACTAAGAATCGATAGATTGCTGGTACTGCCAATTTGCCCGATGAGGATGTCGCTATAGGGCTTGGAGCCGGAGCCAATGTTTGAGGGAGAACTGTGATTACAAGCTTCATGTTTCTTGACTCACAATGCTTTCCAACACCACAAATGTACCATTTTCTTCCCGGGGTTTGAAGGTGGACAACATCATGTCCACTTGCCATGATTCCATTGGAAGCTGCAGTATTGCATTGTTGGAAACCAGTTCCATTGACTTTCGCCACGGTGTGGGCACCGGCCACATAGTTGAATACTGCATCAAGAGAATTGTATAGGATTATGCTTATTAAACATGTTGGAATGATATCAGACGAAAAAACAGTATTACAAAACTAGCTATTAGCGACATAATTTTGTGACCAAAATATGGTAACAAGTTTTGAGATAAAACTCATATTGATCACAAGCTTTGTGACCAAACTCAAGATGGTGCAAAAGTAGTGACCACCTCCAAGTTTTGGAAAATCGGGGAGATTGCAAAGTGGCCACAAATATTAATTAAGACTCACATTTTGGTCACTAAACTTGTCGCAAAACAGATTAGTGACAGAGGTTTGCAACAGCCATATTCTGTCGCAAAGTTTTCACGACTAGATTCATCGTGCAATTTACCAGTTTCGTAGGAGTGGATCTAAATAAATGACCGGATGATATAACATACCAAGTGATCTCCAACAAAGAAAACTTTATCCTTGGCCCAAGTTTGATAATCAAAGTCGAGTTTCCAACCACTTTCATCTCCAACAATGTATTCCTTCGCGGAGATTGTCGTCCCAAGAACAGAGAGGACTACAATGAAGACAATGTTCAAATGGGTTATGGCTATTTTGAAATAAAATTGGGTTTAAATCAATCTTTCTTTATAAAAAAAAAACTCAAAGAAAATTAAATAAATTTGTTAAAAAGCTAGATGAAATAATAGCTACACGATTGCTATGTATTTATACAATTTTCAAGTTAACCTAGAAGTGCAACATGGAAAGGTACCGGCTGTAGACGGCAATGGTATTGTGGATTTGGTCTTAATTGCGTTTGATTGCCAATTTGCCACACAAACAATTAAAAGGATATCTAATAACTATTTCTTTATTGTAATAAACTAGTTACTTAAAAACAAACTTCCATCACATAATCTATTTTATAATCTATTTTATGTAGAATATGCTAATGATCCTCAGTTTAAGTAGTTGAGATGAAATACTCAAAGACTTCAATTTAAAAGGGTGAGTTATTAGGTTCAAGTATCACATGTGACAAAAAAAATAAATGGTTCCTGGTTGGACAAAAAAAATAAATACTCAAAGACTTCAATTTAAAATGGTGAGTTATAAGGGTTTTCTCATCTATGATGAGTTTCCTCTTAAGGGTGGAATAGATATGAACGGGTGGGTCAGTAGCCCGTCATTGATTCAAATTGACGTTAAAAAAATTTACATAGAATGTATTTTATAATAGGAGTGTAGACGAATGAGTTGTTTTTAATAGCGGCTTGTTTAAAGCATGAATAGAGCTAAGTTTAGACACTCTTGAGTCAAATTTGAAGATCTTTCAATAAATGAGCTCGAGTCGGGAGTCAGGACTTTAGATACTGAGTTTGATTGAATTTGCGAGATTTAACGAGCATACTTTTTGTATAAATATAATATTTTTTATATAGTGTATGTTATATGTATTTATTTCTTGGTGTAGTTAACTTATGTATAATTTTTTTAATTCATTTGGCTTTCTATAAATTCTTTTTTTTTTTTTGTTATTTTCTAAATAATTGCCTGATTGGAAAACTTACATAAAGCGGTCTTAACAATTCTAGAAAACAGTTAAGGTGAACTTGTTTTTTGGATTAGAAACATGTCAAAAAATGCTGAACTAGATCTAGTGATCATCTTAATTTTTTGTCTTGTTACTAGACCCCAAGCATAGCATACGCTGGGCTTGGCGTAAGATACGCAGGTTCGGCAAAAAAGTTGGAATTATTTGATCACTTATCGGTTTTAATCCAAAGATTTAGGGTCTAATTCATTATCATTCCTAGGAGTCCAAAGGACGATATAAGGCAACTTTATGTGATCCAAACTCGTTCCAGAAGCATTTCAATCGTCAAATCACTCCTATAATTGAAGAAGAACAAGATTTTAACAAGTATATGAATGCCTAATTCACCTGTGATCAATACCGCGTGGGTGTAGGGTTTGTGTTAGCAATTTATATTTATCTTGACTTTTTATGTATTGTGAACTTGAATAATTTTTATCGTTCAACTATGGTGATACTATTATTGACCTCATGCGTGTAACATTAGGGTTTTTAAAAATTGAGCCATTTGTTGGAACTCAAGTAACTAATAGGCATGATTCTATGTATGCAATGTTATATATGGTTTTGTAGGTTAGGAACCAAATAATTAATTAAGAATGAATTCATATATATTAGACATCAACCATCTTCAAACAAATACAACATTTGAACAAACACACATCTCAAAAACGAACCATGGATGGTGAAGAAACGTGGATCTACTCACTGGTAGCAGATCTACTTTCCTCGGGTGTGATTATACTATTTCACCGATGGTTCTTCTGGATCAGTGTTCTTCCACCTACAAAATGAACAGCGCCGTTACTTACCCCTCAGAAAGGGACAGAGGGGTCCTCTTTGGGGTAACCCTCGGCGTGAGAATAAGTATGTGTAGGAGAAGATAATAATGTGAGAGTGAGGGAATTGGGAGAGTATTGCTTAATAGCTGAATACTGTATGTTACTCTGTATGATTGTGTGATTGAATATGCTTCAATGTGAATCAATGTGTCTGTAACTGTCAATGATTGAGTATGAATGTGTCCATCAAAGTGGAGTTGATGCTGTATTTATAGTGCTAGGGTTTCCACTGATTAGGCTCAACCTCGTTGACCTCCTCCAATCGCACTGCGCCACGTGTCCTCTGGGACACCTGACGCTTTCTCGTTGGTTGTAATCACGTGGTAGCACATGTGTCATGCTGAGTTGTCGACCTTTCATTTGGCAGCTGTCAACATCAGCATATTCTTATTCCTTAAAAAGATGCCTTCTGGAAGGTTGTCTGACGTGCACAATCAAGGTTGCCCTAATCCTGATTTGGATAAGGACGAGGTCGATTATGTGCATATGTGATATGCGCCCATCCTGAGGATGCGCGAGGTCTTCTCTTTATTCTCACGCGCAGATATTCCATGCGCAGATGTGATATGCACGAGCATGTGATATGCGCCGCGCGCTGATGCGCTGCGCGCATATGTGATGCGCGAGCATATGTGTGCCTGGGCAGATGTGATATGCATGAGCATGTGATATGCGCCGCGCGCTGATGCGCCGCGCGCATATGTGATGCGCGAGCATATGTGTGCCTGGGCATATGATGCCTGAGCATGTTTTGTATGCGCCATGCGCATAGGTTTTGGCTTTGTGCCTTCATAATGTCTTTATCTTATGGGTTGACCCGCCTTGCTCGGTGTTGAGGCGGGTTCATACCTCTTCAAGCCCCCCCAGTCTAATGTGTGTCTTATCTCGCGCGAGCGCGGTAAGATAGATATTAGACTTACTGATTTTGGTCTTTTAATGGGTTTTTGTCGTTTTCCTGGTTTTTTCCATGGTTGCGCGAAGTTCTATCCATTTGGTTGAAACGAAGGGTCCAAACACGTGGTTGGTTGGTGGTGTCGTGCGCCGTAAACGTGTCAGACGTTTCGTGTGCTCGAGGTGCTACAGTTGCCTTTCATGTCCCCTCGCACAGCTGTCTGGAACACGTGTCGCGCTCTCATTGGTTTGCACCTGCGAGTGGGGGCGCGTCTCTGCTCCGTGGCAGGTCCGTTACGTTTTTATGTCCCCTCAACAGTGTTTGGGACACGTGCCGCGCCCTCGTTGGCTTACACCTGCGAGTGGGGGCGCGTGAAATCCCATCAGTTACCACTTTTCTCTCTCCTGGGCCTATAAAAGCAGGTCCTTAGGAAATTTTTTATCTTCATCTTCATTGTTACTAATTTTCGAATTTCTGTCTTTCATATTCTGAATTGAGTGTTTTCATCGTTTCGAAACTTCGATTATCTGCTGCTGCAGTTGTATGTCTGATAGTTCAGACTCGTCTAGCCCCTCAATCACCTCTATTGCCTCTCGAAGACGTCGTGTGAAATCTGTGGTAATGTCGACATAGAAGCAAAAGGGGAAGGGGAAGAGGGTTGTTGAGACCACATCGGAGGAAGTAGGGAGGACCAAGGCCACCAAAAGGTGGAATGAAATCCCCTGCAAATTGAGGCAGGTCGATCTCGACAGCCTCATCGCCTCTCAGGGTTTTCCCACCCTGTTTGGCTGCATGTTGCCTGGGGCCGGGCAAACGGCGGCGGACCCGCCTCCCGGCTATATTTCACTGTACACCCATTTTTTCACCCACTGCAACCTTCGTCTTCCGATGACAAGGTTTGTAGGCGCGGTGTTACGTTTTTTCGGGATTCATATATCCCAAGTCCATCCGTTTGGACTCGTGCGCATGACTCATTTCGAGTTCATGTGCAAATCACAGCGCGAGGAGCCCACCCCTCGGCGCTTTCAATTTTTTTACAAGCCCAAGATCCAAGATTCTTGGATCTCCTTTATTCCTCGCAGTCAGAAGGTTAAGTGCTCCACTGTTTCATTCAAGAGCCTTCATGACTGGTCTGAGAGGTTCTTTTACATTAGGGCTGGCGTAATCCCCATCCACATGACGATGCGCGCGATCGATTCTGCGCCCGCGGATGCGGATGTTATTAAGAACCCAACCGGCGCTTGGGTTAAGAAACTGACCACCGAACCATCCCCCGCCAAGAAAATTCGCGAGGAGGCGCTGGTTGGGGTCGGCATGAGTAAGCTGTGGACCGACAGCGCACTTGTGCCCGTTATCCAAGTCGACGGGTTATGTAAGTTTATTTCATTGCTTTATTTCTTTTTCTGCGCGAACATAATTCTTTTTCTGATATCAGTTGACTTGTTTTTGCGCAGTCACCAAGGATTATATCCACGCCGCTTATGATGATCAAGTGGAGGGTGGCTCCGTCGCGCTTGGCGCTGGGGAGGTTGGTTTCCCAGATCGCTTCGATGACATGTTCATCCCAGTGGATCTGGAATTTGACTTTGATGGCGACGCGCCTGGTAAGCCTTCACACTTATGTTTATTCCTTGAGAATACCAAATTTTGCTAACACTTGTGTTACATGTATTGTAGATGCGCTGGAGAACTACGAGCTGGAGCTCGCGGAGGAGGAGGAGGAGGAGGAGGAAGAGGAGGCGCCTCTACTAAAGCGCAAAGCTAAGGGGAAATCAGGCGCAGGGGGCAGTAAGAAACAAAAGAAAGATGACACCCCTGTCGCTCATCCCCATGCTCAAACGAAGGGACCTAAGGAAACCCAGGTGTTTACCACCATGGGTTCTTTAGCTTCCCTGCCTGTGAAAGTGGGCAGACCTCCTGTCCACTTGAGGTATGGTGGCGTCACCTCCTCCGTTCGCGCGGCTGAAGAGAGAAGCAGTGCCGCGCCTGCGACAGGTATACGTTGCTTATCTTCATCTGATTGAATTATTATTAAACCTTTGCTCCTTTGAATGTTTGCAGGACCGGCGACGGTTGCAGATCAGCCGCAGGCGCCACAAGGTGCTGAGGCTGTGCCGGGGTCTGCTTCGAAGTCCCCCGTTCTACCCTCTGAGAAGGGTAGAATGAACTTTATGGCGATGTTCGCCGCTGCGAACAGAATTGCGCCAAGGTATGTTTTGCACATTTGTCTTCTGAATTTTTTCATTTGGATTTAGTCGTAAACCAATTTTCCTTGTTGGTTTGTTCATAGGAGTTGTAGCTGGCGTACAAGTTGCCGGTGACACTCCTGGCGCCGTTGGCGGCGCCGCTGGTTCTGGTCCTGCTCCTGTTAGTGCTGATTCTCCCCTTATTGGGGTTACAAAGGAGCAGGAAGCTGTATTGCGCGCCGAACTGGCGGCGTCGAGACCTCCCTAGCCTCCTCCTACGCGCAGCCCTCTCCGCGCGGCTGGTTTGGAGCCCCCCAGGTCGCAGGAGAAGAGGCCTATTCAAGAAGATGAGGAGGATGAGGGGGCTCAAGCTGAGGACTCCTTGGGAGACCGCGCCAGCCCTGCGATGCCACAAGTCTTCGCAGCGCATACTTCTGGTGGGGCTGGCGCTGACTTTTCTGCTTCATCCCCGCAGGTATGTTTTAATTTGTTGCTCTGCTGCGCGTACCTCCATATAAGTATGTTTATGACTTAGAACATTTCTTGTGTTTTGCAGGAAGGTGACCACGTTTATCGCCCGAGATGGAATATTAATGAAGACAGTTCCTTACAATCCATGGGCGTATGCGAGGACTTCTGGGCTCATGCCGTGCCTCCTACTGAAAGGAGGTATCAGGAGGAGCGCACCCGCGCTGACTTGCTCAACGATCACATTTTCGCTGGGTCAGCTTTCTTTGCTGCCTCCCAAGAGCTTCACCGCGATTATATTAAAGTACGCGATGCTCTTGTAGCAGCCCAGCAAGAGGCTAAGGTGGCTGCCTGGAACCTTTCTGATGCTCGCGCACGACCTGAGAAACTCCAGGCGGAGCTCAGCGAAAATAGAGCAAGTGCCAACACCGCCTTTATTAAGCGCGGGCATGAGCTCAAGGCTGCGCGGGAGAAGCAGCAGGTGGCGGAGGCCGAAGTTGCCAAGTACGCGCGGAGAGTGCGTGTCTTGGAACAGCAGGCTGAGGCGCGTGACCAAGCTATCGTCCAGAGTATCACTGAGAAATCATCACTGGAGAGTGAGGTCGCGCGCCTGAAGAAGGAGTTGGCGGCCGCGCAGGCCGATAGAGATGAGGCCTTGGCGACGGCAGCGTCCAGCCAGGAAGCACTTGATGCTGCGCAGGCGGAGAAAGAAGAAATTTTGGCGGCAGCAGCGTCTGATAAAGAGGAGCTAAAAAAGACCAAGGAAATTGTTGAGTTGTTAAACTCACAGGTTCCTGCCCTCGAGACGTCTGTTGCTGGCCTCGCGCAGGATCACCAATGGCTGGTGTCACAGGGCATGACTCGTTGCGCTTTGGCGATGAAATATTCCGCCGAGTTTCAGGCCCTTGTGATGGACTGCAATGCTGCCGCGCGCTTGGTGGGTCGAGCTGAAGGGTTTACGGATGGGTATGAATATGGCATGTTGAAGAACCATCCGAGTACCCTTACAAGAGCGACGCGGCCTGCGCGGACATGGCCGCTGTGGGGGAGAAGTATATGAATACTCCCATCCCCATCCTTATGCAGGTACCTCGACCTTAATGAGTTTGTCTTGATTAATTTTCCAAGTGTTTTGTACTCAATACTTTTCTAATGATTTGCAGATAGCTGCGCTTGCTGACCAGCCCGACCTCGGCGCGCTAAAGAAGTTGCTCGATGAATGCGAGAGGGCTGGTGGCGATGATGGTGGCGCGGGGGATGTTGCCCCTGCCAGCGGCTCCGGCGCGGCGAAAGAATCTGCTCCTGACACCGTCGTGATAGAAGACTCCATTGAGGAGGAAGAACTTGACTATGGTCAGTTCGGAGATGAGGAGCGGGCCGCGCCGGATGCTGAGGGAGATGATGAGGGTGATGAAGTGGCTGACGTCGACGTGGAGACCTGAGAAGCCCTTCATCTTTCTAATTTTTTTTTTTTTTATACTTGTAATTTGTAACCCATCATACTTGTAAATTTCAATGCTATGGAATGAAACTTGTTTTCCCTTTTTCACATCTTGCGCATTTCCATTCATCTCTTCATGTTTGCTTGTATAGATATAAGATATGCTTGCACGTTAAAATAAGAACAAGGTTGTAAGGAAATTATTCACTTAACCATAGTCCTATTTTGTAAGTGGTTTCGCAGTATCTTGTTTATGCTGACATGCGCGATATCTTTTCTCAATTCCTTTTTTGCGCGTCGAGGTCGCGCGGTTTTAATATGGAAGTATGAGTTTTAGCCATTACATGTCAGCATGTGTTACTCAGATATCCACTATGATTCCGCGCGCGACCTCGACCTGAGACCTTAACAACTATGATATGGCATGTACTTTGCCTTAGTTGTGTTTAAGTATTTTTATGATCAGGCTGCGCGGGATGTAAGATGGATGTTTGTGAGTGTTTTGAGCTAAGGCTCTTTGTTTTGGGCTAAGGCCCTGACGTTTTTAGAGTTAAGACTCATTAACGTGTTTGAGCTAAGGCTCGTAGGTTTGGGCTAAGGCCCTGACGTTTTAGAGTTAAGACTCGTTAACGCGTTTGAGCTAAGTCTCGCGCATGTATGTTTTACTTCGTTTTATTTCGTTTTGAAGTCAATATAGTGTTGTCATATTGCTCCAAATTAATAAAGGAAGTGTGAAACATGTATGCAAAGGTAATAGGACAAATATTGAAAGATAGCGCGAATCATCATTCATGATGGCTTAAAAGCCTTGATTACATATTTGAACTTTTACATGAAGCATTTTCTAAGTTGTGCCGCGTTCCACGCGCGCGGTATCTTTTTTCCATTCAAATCTTTTAAAGTGTACGCGCCTTTCCCCAAATCTTCTGAAATTTGATAAGGTCCCTCCCAATTGGGGGACATTTTTCCTGGGGGTATTGCGCGGCTAGCTTCATTGTTTCGAAGGACAAAATCATTTTTCTTGAAATGGCACTCTTTAACGCGCTGATTATAATATTTTTCCAGCTTTTTCTTGTATCTGGCTTCATTGATGATAGCCGCTTCTCTGCGCCCTTCAAGCAAGTTAAGGTCCAATCTTCTTTCGCGCTCGTTATCAGTCTTGCTCATCATGAGTACCCTATGGGATGGGCATCCAATTTCTGCTGGGATCATAGCCTCTGTCCCATAGGTTAGGCTGAACGGGGATTCGCCATTGCTAGTTTTGCTTAATGTCCTGTGCGCCCACAGGACATTAGGTAACTCTTCGACCCAAGAATGGGATTCTCCCTCCAACCTTTTCTTCAGCCCATTTAACAAACTTTGATTCGCGCTCCACTTGGCCATTCCCCTGAGGGTGGTAGACCGAAGTGAAGATTTGGTTGATGTGCAATTCTTTGAGCCAGCTGGATATCTTCCTGTCAGTGAATTGTTTGCCATTGTCGCTCACAATTTCCATAGGAAGGCCAAAACGGCAAATGATGTGGCTCCAGATAAATTGCTTCATCGCCTCAGCTGTGATTTTTGCTAGTGGCTTGGCCTCAACCCATTTTGTGAAATAGTCTATCGCCACTACCAAAAATTTCACTCGCCCTTGCGCTTGCGGCAGGGGCCCCACGATATCAATGGCCCATTTGTGGAAAGGCCATGCAGAGGTCACCGGAATCAAGTTGTTCTTTGGCCGCATGGTGTTTGGCGCGTAGCTCTGACATGCCTTGCATTTTTGTATTTCTTTTAGCGCATCCAAGTACATGCCTGGCCAATAGTAGCCCGAGCTCATTGCCTTGGCAACCACCATGCGCGGGCCAGCGTGTATGCCGCAGATTCCTTCGTGAATCTCCCTAATCACATAGCTTGCTTCTTCAGCATCCAGGCATTTCATGAGCGGTCCAAGATAAGAGCGTCGATATAATGTACCATCAAGTAGTTCATAGTTCTGCGCCTTGTGTCTTATCTTTCTCGCCTGTGCGCGATCGTCCGGTAACGTCCCCTCCTTCAGGAATTCCATTATTGGAGTTATCCAGGATGAAGGGGTTGTATGAATTACAAGGACCGATTGCGTTTGCACTGACGGGTTGCTCATCACTTCCACCCTGACATCTTTGCCAAAGTGATCAAAATTAGTTGATGCCATCTTACTCAACGCGTCAGCGGACTTGTTTTCGCTGCGCGAGATGTGTATGATTTTGAAGAAGTCAAACTGCTCAACGAGCTTTTTTGCCTGCTCTAGATATAGAGGCATGGTGTTCTCCTTGGCATCATAAAGGCCATTGACCTGTGCAGCTACCAAGTAAGAATCAACATGTGCCTCTAGCCTTTTAACTCCAAACTTGCGCGCAATGCACAGACCAGCCAGCAGGGCTTCATACTCAGCCTCATTGTTGGTACTCTTGAAGTCCAACCTAATAGCATAAGTATATTCATGATTATCAGGGTCTACCAGTTTGAGGCCAGCGCCGGACCCTTCGCTGTTGGAGGCTCCATCAGTGAATAGCCTCCAAACATCTTCTTCATCATTTGCTCGCGGAGGGTCTACCTCGCGCTGAGCTTCTTCAATCTTTCCCTCTGGGATTTCCGTGATGAAATCCGCCAAAACTTGACCCTTTATTGCTGGACGGGGCTTATAAGTGATCGTGTGTTCACCCAATTCCAGCGCCCACTTTGTCAGCCTTCCGGAGAGCGCGGGGCGTCGCAAGACTTGCTGGATGTTGTAACCTGTCAGAACTTCAATCGGATGACCATTGAAGTATCTGTGAAGCTTGCGCGACGCGTGTGTTAGTGACAAAACTAACTTTTCCATGATGGAATAGCGCGTCTCAGGGTCTGTCAGCACCCGACTCACATAGTATATTGGCGTTTGGATCCCCTTGCGATCCACCAATAATACTGCGCCGATGGCGCGGTCTCCAGCTGACAAGTACAATGTAAGGGTTTCGCCAGGAAGTGGAGCTGTGAGCGCGGGCAGCTTTATGAGACATTCTTTTATCTCACTGAAAGCTTGCTCAGCCTCAGGCGTCCACTTGAATTGGCTCTTCTTCAAGCAGTTCCTCAAAGTGTTAACGAATGGAGTAGATTTGCTGGCGTGGTTCGCTAGGAACCTGTTGATTGACACCAATCTACCATTCAGCTTCTGAACCTCTTTCATGGTGGATGGTGAAGGCATGTCAAGGATGGCTTCCACCTTTTCAGGGTTCACCTTGAAACCATCCTTAGTAACCATTACACCAAGAAATTTCCCCTCTTCCGCGCCGAAAGTACATTTGCTCGGGTTGAGCTTCATGTTAACTTCCGTTAGGCGCTGAAGAGTTTCCTCGATGTCTTTGAGCATTTGTCTCTCCTCCCTGCTCTTGATCACCAAATCATCAACGTAGACTTCTAGATTTCTTCCGATTTGTTCACTGAAAACCGAATCCATAAGTCTCTGATAGGTTGCGCCCGCATTCTTTAAACCAAAGGGCATTTTTGTGTAACAAAAAACACCCTTGTCGGTTCTGAAGGCAGTCTTGTCTTCGTCCTGTGGTGCCATTTGAATCTGGTGATAGCCTTTGTAGGCATCCAGGAAACATTTGAGCTTGAATGGCGCCACGGAGTCCACCTTTGCGTCGATGTTTGGGAGGGGGTAACAGTCTTTCGGACATGCTTTGTTGAGGTCCTTGAAGTCAATACACATCCTCCATGACCCGTTGCTTTTCTTTACCATCACAGGATTGGCTACCCACGTCTGGTATCGGATCGGGCGGATGATGTTTGCGCGCAACAGGTCCTCCACTTGCTCATTCATGGCCTTCGCCTTTTCATCCCCCATGATTCTCTTTTTCTGAGCAATTGGCTCCACCGACTTGAACGTGTTAAGAGAATGTTGCGCCAAGTCTCGCGGGACCCCCGTCATATCGGAGTGTTGCCACGCGAAAACCGACGTGTATTTTGTGAGCAACTTTTTCATTCTCAATCTCGTTTCGTCTGAAATGGTAGCGCCAATTGTGACCGTTTGCTCTGGGAATTTTGGGTTTAAAATCCACTTCTCTGGCGCATTGTCCGCCATTGGAAGTTTCTTTTGTTAGTATTTTTAGTATATTTATCTAATTTCCTTTTTATTTCTCTTTTCAGGTTCTTATTGTAATCGTTTTATAGTAAATTATATAAAACTTCGATATTAATAAACAAAGAAACAAGTTGATACACGAAGAAAACTGAAGATATGATGTATCAGACACAATGGAAGGGAGCCATGTCTCATGAGGACGCCCTCGTGGTGACCATTGTAGTAAAGACAAAATTAAGCCATCAGAAGAAGACATGGGTGGTGCCTCATGAACATGTCCCTGTGGTCACCTTTCAAGGAAAAGTCAAAATTTGATGAAGCAAACACGGGGCTATGCCTCATGAGCACGCCCCCGGGGTAATATTTCCTACATAATGACAAATTTCCAGAAGATTCGCCAAGAAAGACACAGAGTCGTGCCCAGTAACTATGCTCTCGTTCTCAGAACTTCCTGACACGCATTTAGTGCACGTGGACTCGGGGGCGTGCAAACCATACACGTGTCATTCCCATCGCACAGATTAGAAAATTTAAGGATTGCATGCTTCTTTGTTGGAGAGAGAGATAAATCTTGGACGGGAATTTCATCTTAAAACACACACTTTACTCTCACCATGACCGTTTACCGCCAATGATCGCGGTAAACAAATGTTACGCCTGTTGGTGTAGGGAACCCCAATGCGCCGTGCGCTGGCGACGGTACAGCATTAAATTGGGCAATCGTTCCCCTACCCAGGATCATATTGTGGCATGACGTGGTGGGCAAGACCAAGAAGTTGACAACTTCGGCTCGCTTGTGCTCATCATCCCCCATAGTTAGTTCAAACTGAATCTGGCCTAGGGGATGGATGATTTCATTTGAGACACCACAGATTGGTGCGTTCACAATTTCGAGCCGCGCTTGGTCTGCCGGGTCTAACTTTCTGAAACATTGCTCATACATAATGTCAGATTCGCTTCCAGTGTCCACCAGGACCTTTGACACTTCGTAATGAGCAATGTGTGTGGTGATGACGAGAGGACTGCTTATTGAAGGGCCTCCCCTGATTCTTGGGAAGATGACTTGCTGCTCGCGCCAATCTCCGTGGATTTGCGCGCTTTTCTTTTTTGACGTCTGCCCTTGTCGTCCCCCCTCAGCCACACAGATTCTTTTGTATTTCTTGCTGGCAGAGGCTCCTTCCGGTTGCTCATCTTCTATTCTTTGGTTTTTCACCAAGTGAGCCAGCCTGCCTGATTTTACATCCTTCTCGATCGCATCCTTTAAATGATGGCATGCGTCGGTGTTGTGGCCCGGGGACCTGTGAAATTCACAATATTTGCCACTGTTTTGCGGTCCCTTGTAGTGTAGTTGCTTGGGGGGCTTGAATTGAACATTCTCAGTACTTAACACCTGTGAAGGTGTTTTAGTGAGTGGAGTCCATATTCTTGGCAGTGGTCTGCTAGGATCTCTGCCGCCCTCCCTCTTGTCACCATCCCCGCGATTACGAACATCTTTTTGGGGCTGGGGTGAGCTTGGTTGCGCTTGCTTTTCTGCTGAAGAAAAACTTGTTGGCTGCAACCTGGACCATACAGAGTTCTGTTTGGCCCTCTTCTCTTTGCTGCGCGGTGATTCAGCCTGATGCGCTCTTTCTCTTGCCCTATCTTGGGCAATCTGTTTTTCATTTCTCGCGACTCGCGAGGCTTCCATTAGTTTTGCCCAAGTGGTGGGCATACCATCTTTGCTTACGAGAGCTCGGCGGAGTTGATCACTGCGCGCGCCTTGTATAAAGGCCACGCGCAGGAGCTGCTCAGTTATACCCCCGATTGCCAGGGACTCCTGATTGAAACGAGTGATGTAATCTTCAATCGTTTCATCATTCCTGCGTACGCAGTGCATGATGTCATCAGGATCGCGCGTGTGCCTGCGCTGCTGTACGAAGTGGGCTTGGAACTTTTCTAATAGTTCCTCGAACCCATCAATTTGCCCAGTCGGCAAGCTCTCGAACCATACCCGCGCTGCGCCTGTGAGGCAGCGAGCAAACATATGACACCATGTTGGCATCGTCGAGCTCTCTAGGTTTCCCGTGTTATAGAAACCTTGCAAAAAGTCATCTGGATCTGTTGTGCCATCATATTTGCCCAGACCACTTGGCATCTTGGTCTTGTGCTGGATGGGAGCCTGCGCGATGCGCGCAGTAAACTTTGAGTGTTTTACCAAGATGGCTGGTCTGTAGGGTGTGGTTACATCCACTTGCCCTCTGACCGGTGGGCTGTATTGCATGTGCAGATCCAGATCTGCTCTGGCTCCAGGCGCCATGTTCACAGGCGCGCGGAGCTGTGAGCCTCCTGCATGAGTATCCCGCGTCTTCCTCATGCTATGCACTTCTTCATCACTGAACTCAGTGTGTGCAGTGTGAACAGAATGTCCTTCTTCCGGCGCGCGCGGCCTCTTTGTAGTCTGCTTATCAAACGCTTGCCTTTGTGTTTGGTCGGCTAGCTTCTTCTGTTTGACCATTTCGTTGTACTTTTCCATCAGACGCCGCTGCTCGTTTATGAGCCATTCATTCGGATCATTTGTTTCTTCTTCTGGACCCATTGGTCCTTTCAGTTTCGCGCCGGCCATATTTTGTAACGCGAGATCGTCTGGAGGAGTTTCAGTCTGGCCGTGAGGGGTTGTGACGAAGGGACGGTTGCTGGTGGTACGCGTAGAATCACGCGGAACCCTCAGAACCTGCTGTCCGTCGTTAACACCCTCACGTTCAATATCCTCCAGAGCTTGATCAACGTTACGAATGCCAGAAACCATGGTGATTGATTTTTTTTTGTAGATCTGATTAGATCTGATTGCCGATGTAACAGTGGATGGCGCCAATGAAGAAACGTGGATCTACTCACTGGTAGCAGATCTACTTTCCTCGGGTGTGATTATACTATTTCACCGATGGTTCTTCTGGATCAGTGTTCTTCCACCTACAAAATGAACAGCGCCGTTACTTACCCCTCAGAAAGGGACAGAGGGGTCCTCTTTGGGGTAACCCTCCGGCGTGAGAATAAGTATGTGTAGGAGAAGATAATAATGTGAGAGTGAGGGAATTGGGAGAGTATTGCTTAATAGCTGAATACTGTATGTTACTCTGTATGATTGTGTGATTGAATATGCTTCAATGTGAATCAATGTGTCTGTAACTGTCAATGATTGAGTATGAATGTGTCCATCAAAGTGGAGTTGATGCTGTATTTATAGTGCTAGGGTTTCCACTGATTAGGCTCAACCTCGTTGGCCTCCTCCAATCGCACTGCGCCACGTGTCCTCTGGGACACCTGGCGCTTTCTCGTTGGTTGTAATCACGTGGTAGCACATGTGTCATGCTGAGTTGTCGACCTTTCATTTGGCAGCTGTCAACATCAGCATATTCTTATTCCTTAAAAAGATGCCTTCTGGAAGGTTGTCTGACGTGCACAATCAAGGTTGCCCTAATCCTGATTTGGATAAGGACGAGGTCGATTATGTGCATATGTGATATGCGCCCATCCTGAGGATGCGCGAGGTCTTCTCTTTATTCTCACGCGCAGATATTCCATGCGCAGATGTGATATGCACGAGCATGTGATATGCGCCGCGCGCTGATGCGCTGCGCGCATATGTGATGCGCGAGCATATGTGTGCCTGGGCAGATGTGATATGCATGAGCATGTGATATGCGCCGCGCGCTGATGCGCCGCGCGCATATGTGATGCGCGAGCATATGTGTGCCTGGGCATATGATGCCTGAGCATGTTTTGTATGCGCCATGCGCATAGGTTTTGGCTTTGTGCCTTCATAATGTCTTTATCTTATGGGTTGACCCGCCTTGCTCGGTGTTGAGGCGGGTACATACCTCTTCAGATGGAAAACATAAAACATTAAATGTTTCAAATCAAAAGCAGTAAAATACTGCCGAATAATGCAATTGCAAATCCATAGAAAGTTGGTGCTACCAATTTGACCGATGCGGATGTCGCTATAGGGCTTGGAGCCGCAGCCCATGTTTGAGGTAGAACCGTGATAACAAGTTTCATGTTTCTTGACTCACAATGCTTTCCGACACCACAAATGTACCATTTCCTTCCCGGGGTTTGAAGGGGCACAACATCGTGTCCACTTGTCATGATTCCATTGGAAGCTGCAGTACTACATTGTTGGAAACCAGTGCCATTGACTTTCGCCACGGTGTGGACCCCGGGCGGGTAGTTGAATACTGCATCAAGAGATTTGTAAGGGATTACACTTATTAGACGTCTTGGAATGATATTAAACGTTCAAAATCACTATTTCAAAACCGGCTATTAGCGACAGTATCGGTGTGAAAAATGTTCACAAGTTTGCGACCGAACACAAAATGTCGCAAAAGTAGTGAGCACCTTCAAATGGCACCGACTTTTTAGTCACTAGACGTGTCACAAACAAATTAGTGACAAGGTATTTGCGACTGTCAAGTTCGGTTGCAAAAGTTTTTGTGACAGATTGGTCGGTAAATATCCAGTTTTGCAATAGTGAATCTAAATAAATGTTGAGGACATAAAACGTACCAAGAGTATCTCCAACAAAGAAAACTTTATCCTTAGCCCAAGTTTGATAATCAAAGTCGAGTTTCCAACCATTTTCATCCCTGACAATGTAGTCCTTTGCAGAGATTGATGTCGCGAGAACAAAAATTGTTGCCATGAAGACAATGTTCAAATGGGATGTGACCATTTTGAAATAAATGTGGGGTTTAAGTAAAGATATCTATTAAAATTAAACAAATTCTTAAACAGGATGAAATAATTGCTACACGATTGCTGAGTATTTATACAACGTTTTAACATAAAAGTGCAAGCTGGTAGGGTACCGGCAATAGACGGCAATGGTATCATGTGGATTTGGTCTTAATTCTGTTTGATTGCCACCCAAATTATTTAAAAGAAAGTTGTTTTAATTACTAGTTTTTTTTATTTTTTAAACTAAAAAAAGAACAAACTTGCATCACATATAATTTATTTAGGGGTAGTATTTATTTTATATCAGGAGTGAAATAAAAGAACCGTGATGCAGAATAATAAGGTATCAGTGGCAAAGGTTGGATGAACATGTGGGGTAGCAGGATTCAATACGTATAAGAAAATCATAAACCGGAGTGGGCGGCCTCAAAATCTTCGGAAGAAAACGGGTAAATTTACGGTACATATATATAAAAATTTTGTGATGAAACACACATAAATTTACATTGCTGAGCAAGAAAACGGGGGTGGTCGGGCCACCCCGGGCCACAATACGAGCTTCCCCATTGTAAGCAATTAATTTGGCACAACAGGAACTTGTTGTGATCGAACAACGAATACTTGTAATTCTTCTACGCTAACCATGTTTTTTTATTCCAAAAACAATAATCAAATGTAATGTCACGTCACTGCCATATAGGTTGGAGTACGTTAACAAACTAACCCATAAATCATGTGCATTGGAAGGGTTTAAAGTTTTAACTAACCAAGATAACAATCATTTCGGTTTATATAAATATATTGGTTGGATTAAAAAGGTTTATACTCTGGTTGGATTTGATTGAAGATGGATTTGTTGCTCGTTACAGAATTAGCGCTTCAAGGAATTGAAGATGTGTATGGCACTTGTTCATTTCAGATGACATGGTTTTAACGCCTTAAAGAAGGTGACGTGGCAATAAGTGATGCCCACACCATACCACAACACAGTCTAAGAGTATTCACATTCCATCTATCATTTTTACTTTATTATTTAACTAAAGTTCATACTTTTCAAAACTTAATACTCATTTTTAAGAATCTCTCACATCTCATCCACCATTTTTATCATTATCTTACTCACAAACAATTATTTTATGATATTTCTTGTTTTTATATACCCACAATAATTTAATGAATGATGAATATTAGCTTTTTGTAGTTTAGGATTTGGGTAAATAATTGGTGGATGGGATGGAATTAGTTTTTAGTAAATTTTTTTAGATTTTAAAGACGAGGAATGAGAATACTTTAACCGACTAATGAATAGACTAAAATAAAGAAAAAAATAACTTAAATAAAAGATATATAAAATAATAAATAATTAAAAGGAAATGATTCAATAAACCAAGAGATACGAATTATCCTGTATGAGGCCTTTAATCGGTGTAAATGAGTTGATCTTGAGTTTAGTTCGACTCATTTATACCTCCATATATTCTCTAGCTAGCTAGTAACTTTCAATGCATCAAACTACCGGATAATATTGTATTCTTTTTTGTTTAATAAATTTGCAACTATAATTTATCAATTTCTTTACTTACATAATAAACTATTTAGAAATGAAAGTTATATTTTTGGTTTCTTAAGAATAAAATCTTTGATAAAAAACTGTCGCAATTCCTATTAGTGTAGGCCAGCAATACTTCTAGTTGCAACTAAAAAAACTTTACAAAGATTTACACTAATTATTACTCCCTCCGTCCCTTTGTATATGTTCTATTTTAAATTTTCAAAGTCTTTATTTATAAACTTTGACCTTAATTATATACTTTTTGTGTTATATAAAACTTGATAAAAATTATACCGATAAAAACATTTTTTAAAACATACTCAAATCATATAACTTTCATCAAGTGTTATCTAACACAAACAAAATTATTTAAGGTCAAAGTTTATAAATAAAGACTTTGAAAATTCAAAATATGACATATTCAAAGAGACGGAGGGAGTATTAATCAGTAAGTGTATACTCAGACTACCCGATATGGATAAGGCCAAATAGTATGAAACATAATTTTACAATTGAGAATGAAACTGAAATTACCAATATTTATTTATAACATATCCAATTGTCATCCCTAGCTTGAATGATATGTTTTTAGCTGAATTCGGGCTTCTAAAGCTTTTTTTTAAATAATAGAATAGGGCTCAAAATGATTGTTTCGATGCATGCAATGAATTGAAGGTGAAAGGTGGCCACTTCTATTGTCTTGTACAAAGATTCGTCAGCCGAATTACAAGTCACAAAGTCCGCAACTGTGACAATCAACTTTCACCTTCGAAATATTTTAATATTTACATATATATTTACATGGTTTGATGAAAAGTTAGTCCTTAAATAAGAAAGAACTATGTTACAATTTTATGTAACAAATACATGACTTAAAATAGGACAACTAAGACGCATTAAAAATATAAATAAAAAATAACTAAAATGTCTATTAATTTAACCGGTCAAAGTAAACAAAATGTCCATTTGATCAGTTTTTTTTTCCATAATTTCACCCTCAATCTCGTCAACCCGCACACTTCTTAATCGTTAGACGACGAGATTTTCAACCAACAAGATTTTGTCGCGAGTAATAAAATTTTCTGGCCGACCGACAGGATATTTTAGGCGTCCAATGAGATCTATTTTGGCGTTTGACGAGATTTATCTCATGTTTCGACAAGATTGTTTTGGATTTTGATGAGATGCTTTTTTTAACGTCAAACAAGATTGTCTGGACTCTGACTTGGACATGTGAGAAAATCTAGTTGGTTAAAAATTTCATTGAGTAATAACTAAAACTAAAAGTCATTGATTTGACGAGATTCAATGCACTACTAGAAAAAAGAGATGTTTTCTACAACCGAGTTCGTAGAAAATTTGTTGGAAAATCTAGTTTGAAAATCGTTATCAGCCAGCCGTTTTCCAACAACTTTTCTTACAAAATTGCTACAAAAACATATGGTTGTAAACTGCCTACAACTTTCCTACACAAATTATTTTGACTTAACATAATGTTCATTAATAACGTAGCAAAGTTGGAGCTTGTTTTTTTGTTGAAAATCTATTGAAACTACTTGTCGTAAGAAATTTGTATGAATTTTTTGTGAGAAAAATGACTTGTTTTTTCAGTAGTGATGTGTGAAATTTTTGGGAAGAAGATAGTTAAATACATTTTTTAACACTGTTTGTTTAAATAGACATTTCGACCGGTTGTAAGACCATGAAGTCAATCATTTGTGGCGTATGCTAGCAATAAATTTTAAAGACTCAAAAATTGTTTAAAAATATAACTATTATTTGCTTAATTAATTCTTTTATATATATTCATACTTCATTATTATTTAATCATTATTATCATGCGCTAGCATACTTAAGGAAAAAATGGCTTACCATTTATATGTCAAGTGTCAAGAATCAAATACGTAAATTATAGTGCTCCTTAACTTTTCAAAACTATACGGCAATTGCCGTCTATAGCCGGTTCCCTAGCCACTTTGCATCTCTACAATCTCCAAAACCATGTATAAATACTTTCAATTTCTCACTGAATTTAACAACTTAGAACCATCTCATAACAGTCATTGATTACAAAAAAATATTTAGAAAATGGCCGCATCGTGTTCAACCATTGTTTTCATCATGACAGTTTTTGCTCTTGCAACTTCAATTTCTGCCACTGAATACATTGTCGGTGATCAAAACGGTTGGAGTCTTGACTTCGATTATCAAACGTGGACCAAGGATAAAGTTTTCTACGTTGGAGATAAACTCGGTACATTATATTCCTACAAATATATATAATTAGGCAATGCTTGTTACATAGTATTCAATTACGTCCCTATCATATTAGTAGGATTTTACTGAGTACAATTGTTTGTTTGTATGTTTAGTATTCAATTACGCGCCTGGCGTCCACAATGTGATGAAAGTCGATGGCACGGCTTTTCAACAATGTATCACTTCATCTTCCAATGGAACTTTGACAAGTGGACGAGACATCATCACCCTTCAAACCCCCGGAAGGAAATGGTACATTTGTGGTTTCGGGAAGCACTGCGAGTTGAGAAACATGAAGCTTGCCATCACCGTTCAGGCAATGTCTCCGGCTCCAAGCCCGTCTACATCATCCACATTGTCGGTATCCACAACATATGGGTTTGTGGTTGCGTTGTTTAGCGGACTCCCGTTGTTCTTGGTTTAATTCTCTTGATATGCATAATGCTTTTGGAGAACGGGTCTCTCTAGAAGCAGCATCTCTAACCTTTAGGATAAAGGTATAGTTTGCCTACGTCCCCTCTTAAGACCCTACCAATAACTTTGCTACGGTTGAGATTTCTTTTATTATTGTTGTTGTTCTGTATCGATTGTTGATTTACCCTATATGAATTGATTTTTAATATAGCGGTTTGCAATTATTATTACATTTCAACACTAAACATGTTACCTAATTTGACATGACCAGTTTTTACTTGGAACGGAATTTTTAATCGCACAGGAAATCAATCATGTACAAACAAGTTACAAGCAAACTAAAAAAATTTAATATTACAAATCTTGCCCTAACCTGTCATCGTTCCCTCCTCCCAAACTGTGGCTTTGAAGCAAGCAACATGGTTTGAAAACTCTAATGTCTCAAATTAAATGATGACTAACCTATAATGTTATCTTAACCCATTGAAGGCCACTCCTACCCGGTGTAAGGTGCAAGTTTTACATGTCCTACTGGTTAGCAAAGTATTGATGAAACCCGTAAGTTTTCTCTAATAAGTTCTCACCGTTGCCCAAAGGAACCTAATGTTTCTGTAACAATAACTCTTCTTCAACTGCTTGCAACTCACTAAGCCGCCTTTTCGCAAAGATTGTGACTACTATTGTGGTTATTATCGTTAAAATAAATCCACAAACCGTTAATACAATTTGAAGTGGTGCAAGTGACCGTTGATCTTTTGAAGCAACGGCCAATGTTTTTATCACTATACCCCTGAAATGCAAACAAACAATAAGTATGCGTTTTGAATATTTTCCCTCGCAGGACTTAAAAAAAAATCTTACGTATAAATCGCAATAGAGACTTCTGGCACCATTCCAACCAATGTTCCAAACAAGTATGGAACATATTTAACATCAGTAGCAACAGCACAATAATTGTATACAATGTATGGAAACGGGGATATTCTTAATAACGTCACGGCTCTAAACTGATCGTACCAATCTCCTTCGCCTGCTAATCTCAAAAGTGATGCTTTTTTCGGATATCTATCTAACCACCACTGGATAATATACCAAACAAAAAAAACATAATTTCAGTTATCATTCATGGAGAAAATAATTATAATTGTTCAGCACAAATAAGTGTTTGGTCACATGTTCAACAAAAGCTTTACTTAATCTCATTGGTTAGCAAGGTGTTGATGGAGACAGTAAAAACACCACTTACGACTTTTACGATCGCCAAAATTAAAATAAAATAATCATTGTGATACTCACTTGAATTTTATGGTAAAAGAGGGAGCCGAAGAAATAAGGAAGTGTCACACCAATGATAACACCACACATTACAAGTAAAAATCCCAAACAGTAACCAAAACTCATGCCCGCAACCCACATAGAGGGCGTAGACGGTATCAATATGCTCGGAAAGATTGCCACCGATGAAAATATTATAGCCGCTAATACTGGTTTACTAAATGCCTTGGTCTCCCAATTTAATATAGGTATAACCTCCTGAAAACAGTATGATTATTAGATTGAACTAAGACATATCTGAAGGTTTTCATGTTCCCAGAGAAATAGCGTGGAAATAAGATGTCTCCACTCTATCCTGGACAAACCTTTTTTTTCAAAATAGGAGAAAAAGAGATGCTTCAATAGCTTCTAGAAAAGAGAGATAAAACTGTTTTGGTTTCTAGTGAATCGGTCATTTCAAATTGCGTATCCTCTCATTGTTGCATATCGTGTCAAAGTTTATAAGGGGAGTTGGACAATTCTCATATGTTATCCCATTTCAAATGGAGGAACTGCTATGAAACACTCGAGATCCGTCTCGTGAACAGTGCATAGTCAGGTAAGATACTTGATGGGAAGTGACTTGTACAATCTAATTATGGCCTTAGTGGTTCCTACATTTAAAATGGCGGATCCTGTGTGTTTCATTCTGGTTCCTCCATTTGAAAAAGGTGGAACATAGTGCAATCGTCTAACTCACCTGACAAACGATTACACTGTCTGCAACGATGAGAAGATTCGCCATTTGAAATGGTGGGTTGCCTATAAAAAAATCACTTTCATCTTTCTCCTAGAAACATGGAGCATGTAATTTTATCTCATTATTAAAGTAAGGTGCCTAAGAGGTAGAAGGTTCAAATCCTGCAATCTATAGGTTTAGGTGGTTTATATGAGTATTAGTTTGGCCGATCAAAATATTGCATACCTCATCCATAAGAAAGGGCCCGATCCATACGATGAAACAAAACGCCAAAATAACCAGAAACATAATCATAAATATAAGTTTTCCCCACCACCAAAATGACCACCAAAAACTAATAAAGTCCCCGGACGACGAAGAAGAAGAAGAAGACGACAAAGACAACCCTCCGTCACCTAACCCGTCTGGGGACGTCATAATTACGTAATCCGGCTTCGGGTCTTCAAACCCAACCTTTAGTTGTGTGATTCCAGAATTGTTTTGAAGCGTCATTTTGATCGATAGATAATGTCGAATCAAAATCATATTAAATCAAACCCCTGGAATCGGAGGGGTTTGAATTATATAGCTGTTATTTTTTGTTGATCAGAAGAATGTAAAAGGAGAATTTTTGAAGAATCAAATGGAATGTTTTATGGGGAAGGAAATGTAGGTTGAAAGACATGTTTTGGTGTTTTTTAACGGTGTATTTTGTTTGCCATCCTAATGCTTCCGGTCCATTTAAGGGTGTTTATTTTTTAGCCGAATGTTTGTTTGTTATATTTTTAGGTGTTGGCTTAAAAGTTTAAAACTTTTGTTGATAGTAACTCTAAAGGTTTAAATATTGAAAATAAGAATAAAATAATAAAATAAGTTTTTCCAAATATAGTTATATTTAAGCATAAAAAAATATATTACATGTTACTAAATAAAAAGTTGTAGCGATAAAATCCTTGATAGAGTAATTTAAAAATCTTGTTTATATTTAACTAGTTTTTTACCTAGCGTGTTGTGCCGGGTTAGTAAAACTCGGACGGTGATAAAACTCAAGTGTTGTCAGCCCCAAGCATTGAGCAAGTAAGTTGACGTGAATTCGGTTGTTTCGGTGGTGTTTGTTATTGTACCGTAATTAAAACTAGATATAAAACAAAAATGTATAAAACTTGAGGTGGGCCAATAGGGTGACGTCAGTCGGTAAAACTTGAGCGTTGGTAAAGGCCGATCGTTGTCGATCCCGGAACTAAAACAAAAGAAAACACAAAAATTTGGCGTTCACTCGGTTTTCGTTACGATGGGACTAAAAACACAAAAACAAACTTTTCAGACCAGTCTGATGCCGCCAAGTGGCCCAATAAGGCACTTGCGGCATCTTTCTATTTGTTATATATAAGGCCCAATAAGGCACTTTTAATACACAGGTTACAAACCTTATATGCGTAAGGAGATGTTGATACGTGTTATTTTCTTGATATCAATATATGATCTCTCTCTAAAAGCTCTCCGCCCCCTGTTTTTCTCTCTCTAAAAAAGCTCTCTGTCTTCACTCTCAAGGTTATGTCAAACTTCATCCTTTACGCACGCATCAATTGGTATGTAAAAGTCACAAATTGTGTATTCGTTTTGATAGGTGTAGCAAAGCAAATCTGAGTGTGGTAAGAGCACGATCATCAAGGGTGGGTTTTCCGGCTATGGATATGAGAATCGTCGACAGCGTGCATCAATCATCCGGCGAACTACTCGGTGAGTATAAGCTTCTTATTTTCCCTTTTTTGTCATATAATAAATTTCTAGGTAGTCATATTTTGCTAAAATTGAGTTAGAGAAAGTGATTAAATAAAACTTACTGTGATAGACTTGAAAATATGTGTGAGATTAAGACAAATGGGATTATAGAAATAGGAAGAACCATGGAAAGATCCATGATGCACATCATTTTCCTTGCTTGCATTTATCATGGCTTATGCATGTTACTGTTTACATCTCTTATATACATCAGAATTTTAACCCTTGGTTTGAGTAATTGATATTTGATGGCTTGCCGTTGCGTCTATTATGAGGGCCGAATAACATGTGCAGCAACTGTTGCGTTTCTGGCGGTCAACCTTTTGGTTTGACTCGATGATAGGAATCTTTTTGTTTAAGTGGATGATGGTTAATTTTCCAGCAGCTCTGGCCGCCTATGGCCACGACGTAATTAAATGAGTGCCGCATTTTGTGGGTTGTTTGTTACTGACTTTGAATATGTTGGCTGCACTCCATGATGGTAAGAACGTGACTGGGTGTTGCCGTGCCATTGCCGGCGTCTCCAAATATCTTTGGCTGCGGTTTTGTATGTTGAAGGCTATGATGATGCATTTGGGCTTATCTGAGCCTCCATAGCCACAATAACTCAGTGATGATGAGCCTTGCTTCGTCTAAGAGCTAATTTGTTTCTTTTTGATATTTTTTTTCGTTTGTGTATGTATTTGTAATATTTATTGCATTTTTTTTTGTTTTGTTGCAACTTTTGGTTTAGATTTGTTTGATTGGTATTGGCATAAACTGTTATAATGAAATGTTGTATTTTAAAGGTGTGTTTTTTAAAGGGGGGGGGGGGGGGTGGGTTAAATTTTGAATTTCATTTGCTGATTACACGCTTTTGTTGTACGTGAAGCTACAATACGTGTGTTGAATGGATCACCTATGTTATTTGGCACTTTTATTGTGTAGTTTTAATGTTTCATCATGTCATGTGGTTTAGCATGTACATTGCATTTTGTTTTTAGTATTATGGTCAATTTAGTTTACTTTGGTTATGTACCTCAACTGGAAATATATGTTTGTGTCGTTAACAATAATTAGTATTGTATACTGCACTTTTGTAACTTTATAACGAGCCAGTAAAACGTGCCAACTGTTAATTTCACGCCCACGCCGCGAAGCGCGGGTAATTCCACTAGTTATTCTTGAAAATCAAACTTCTAAGACCATGTGTAGTGAAACGTTTCCCTACCCAAAAAGCTCCTAAAAGCATCGGAACACTGCCCCCAGGGCGCTTTGGGCGTTTTGGAGGGAGGGGTTGCTTCCCACACAGCGCCGGATGAGGGAGGAAATGAGGAAGATGATTGGTTGCTTTATTTTCTTTTTCTTTTTATTATAAAAAATAATAATATATTAATGAGAAAATGATTTGAATGAGCTCCATCCACTACACCTCTTTTAACCAAAATTTCCTATAGTGACGTGACGTCACATGGCTGAAAACACCCCATATGGGCTCTACCCACCGCACACGGTCTAAAAGCAAAAGGATTGGGGTATGTGTTTTTGCTTAAAAGAGCTGAATCGTACGTAATCCAGTACCATTGGCTTATACGAGGTGACGACACTAACAAAACGTTTAACTTATGTAGTCATGGCGTGTTTATGGTAGTCGCCTAGTTGAGGCAAATTTAAGGTTATCGAGGTTGATGAGTAAAAGCATAAGAAATGTGTTAAAATGGGAACAATGTATGATTGATGACATCGTAGAAAGTTTACAGTTGATGCGTTAAAAAAATATGTGAAGTTTTTGCACGTAAAACGAATCATATTGTTTGGTCATGTTCTTGGTTTAAATTTGTAAATTTAACGACCTAATTTGTGTTGACTCAACGCTGCACCACCCGATTTTTATCTATGTCCGGGTTACCGAAGGAATATACATCGTTTTAAATATGTTATTTTTTCGTATCATAATCTATACGAGTGTCGCTACAATTATCGGCCTTTACGGACTTTATTAAATTCAGTGTCGATATTGTAAGGAACCTAACCGATAGCATCAAATTCGAGTCGCTTCAATCATAAGCTATGTGTGTGCCGATTTTTTGATGCTTACACATTTTTTTTGTATGTTTTGGTGTTGGTGCCGACCTGCCGTCGCAACACACCTTAATTTATTATATAACTTAGGAAAATTGGGTTTAAATAAGCTTAATTAAGGGTTATTAACAAATAACAGTCCCAACTAACAGGTTGGTTGTTGACAGTCTCATCTTTTATCATATTTGTTTTCAACGAGTCGCGACTAACGGAAGCTTAACTTTGTTAGTCTCTGGAAAAAAAATTTTGTCGGAAAACCAACATGAACACCAATGACCACAACCACCGTTGTCGGATTTATCTAAACCCGCCATCCATCACCATAACATAGCTGATGCGATCCACTTCTCTCTACAGTCGCTGACTCTAACGGTGGTTCTAAGGTTTTGGCAAGCTCAAAATTGAGCTTTCATTAGAAAAAGATTCACAAAGATCCGATCTAAGGGTTACAAAGAGGTTTGAGACGAAAATGTCGAGTTTTCCAGGCAGAAACGTTTTTCTAACGACCGAAGACTAATGAAGTTACTTAAGTTTGTTATTTGTGAGTGTGGTCCATAATAATTTACTCTAGTTTAAATCCACCCCCCATAACATTTCCTTTCCCCCAAATCCTATTTATTTCCTCACCTTAAACCCTACTATAAACATAACAAAACCAGCAAAGCAAAATGATGTTCGGGACTTAAAACCCTAATCACAATCAGCCTCTGCAATTTGTTCGACAATCGACGCCGTAAGTTTGCTCGATTTTATGTTTTCTTAACAGAATCCAAGTTACTCAACCTCACTGCACCCTCGTTGGTTATATCTCTGTTAAGGTTTTAATTTCTACGGTTTCTATATATAATCTGCCATGTATTCTGTTAAATAGAAATGTTTATTTATTTTTATTATTTGAGGAAACTTAACTATTTGGTCCTGATCGTCGTCTTTAGCGTTTCAACGCGAGGACTTTATGTTTCAGTGTTGGCTGTTTTCTTCGTATGCGGCGAAGCGCGGGTATAAAAACTTGTTTATTATTATTATTTCTCAAAACTAATCATACCTATACACTTTACACCGTCGATTATCACCGTGGAATTTAGATATTCTTTGCCACATCACGCTCCGGATCGTTTATTATTTGTTAATCAAATTAAATTAGTTTAGGCATACATTTTAATTGTTTATATTTCGAGAAAAACCTTAAAAGTTCAGTTGTGCGGTGTGAAACTAATGCATAAAAATCCCAAAAGAGTTCAGACTTATAAAATTATAAACCTCGAGCTCGACAACTAAACTAGATTTATTTGAGGCTTGGTTCTTTTTCGATCTGATCTTGAGTAGCTCGAGCTACTCGAGATCAGATAGATAAAAAACTCGAAATGAGTGAGCTTTTTCGAGCATGAGTCTCAAATAAAGCTTGTTTAGTTATTGAGCCCAAGCTCGAGCCCTTGTGTATTTTTAAGTTTTGCCTCTTTTGAACTTCTATGTATTAATTTCACACTGCACAACTGAGCTCGCCAACCTTTGGCTTATTCAAGGTCTTAAACGAGCTCAAGCCTAGCTTAGGCTCGTTTAAGGTTTTTCTCAAAACATATAAAAATATTTTTAAAAACGTTTAATTATTAGATAATAAACGAGCCCTAGCTTGAGCTTTATAAATAAAACAAGCCGAGCTTGGGCTCAGCTCGTTTACACTTCTTACTTTGCATTTTGCACCCCTATCCTTGTGCAATTGCTGATCTGTAATATCAGGGCGAACAATAATAAATTTCTGTTCTTGGTGTCATAGATGACGAGGTGGGATACGATACTGTCTCTCCCAGTACAAAACCCTTCAACCTTGGAGTTCTCGGCCTGCGATCTTGTTTGGTCGAAGGTAGAAGGTTATCGTGACAAAGTGGATAGGCTTGCACTAATTCCGTTTGCTAGAGTTGGTGATTTTGTTCATGGTGAATCTAAAAATAAAGATTGTCCTACGAGGTTTCATGTAGAAGCTAGGAGACGTCGATCTCCTAGATCGACTAAGAAGCCTAAAGTTGATGGTATTCTTGAGTATATTATGTAAGTTTTGATTATTATCTTGTGGTTGCATAATAATAAATGTTTTTTTACTTTTTCATTGTCATTGTATCTATCAGTTTCTACGTTTGTAGATTTTTCAAACATTTAAGCACCTGATGTACAAATTCAAACATGCCCGTATACTAATTTTGTTATCGTTCTGTTTTGTTGTAACTAGTTATTGGGTTCTGATTATTGAATGCCGATAATCACTTTCTGAATCACGTCCAGACACAAAATTCAACTTGGGGTGTGCACAGGTCGGATTTGGGCTCAAATGTACCAAAAACTGAAATTTTGGTTTTGGGTTTTTGAAAACCGTTCATTTTGGTTTTTTTGGATTTATGAAAACTGTCCGTTTCGTTTTGTTTGTTTTCCACAATGTTTCAGTTTTTATTTTTTTTGGTTTTGCTTTGGTCTTGAAACTTTCGGCCGAATTTTGTTTTGCCAATTTATGATTCATTGATTATTAAATGCTAGGGCCTAAAAATTTTGAGCTTCTTCAGTCATAATCCATAAATTTAATAACAAAAGTTGGTTTTTACCGGGTTGGTTTCTACGGTTTGATTCGATTTTTTTTAATAAATTTTCGGATTTCAGTAGATGCAAAATGAAACTGAACCAGAACTTGTGTTTTTAAATAAACATAAAGCCAAACCATCAGGATTGGGCTCGGTTATCTTGCTTTGGTTAAAAGTCGGGTTTTCTGTTTTCATGCACATCCCTACATGCAACTACAGACATTATATTATTTCTGAATAACATGCATTAAAGAGTTAAGAGGCTTGACTTTTGAAGTTCACCATGCTGACATTTGTTGTTTTTATAGGTATTGGTGTTCCTTTGGTCCAGACGATCACAGATTAGGCGGTGTGGTTAGACCAAGCAGGAACACATACAAACCCAAGAAAAACTCCGTTGGTAGGCCGAACACCAAAAGTGGGTGCATCTGCCACTTCATAGTCAAACGATTAATCGCCAAACCAGACGTAGCATTAGTCATATACAACAAAGATAAACACGTGGACGAAGAGGGATTAGCATGTCACGGCCCACAAGACACAATGGCCATTGGAACACGTGCGATGTATGCACCGTTCATCTCAGAGGACCTTCGCCAACGTGTCATGTGTTTATTGCATGTTGGAATCCCGGTTGAAACAATAATGCAAAGACATAATGAGTCGGTTGAGAAACATGGGGGCGTTTGTGGCCGAGATGATCTTTTTGACTCATAGGCATGTGAGGATACAAGAAAGAAATACTAGACGCGCAATTTGTGAATTTGACGAAGATGATGATGTCAGCGTCGGGTTGTGGGTTGAGAGTCATCAGAATCTTGTGTTTTTTTATGAAGGCTTTAGTGAGAATGACCCGTTTCTGCTGGGGATTCAAACGGAATGGCAGTTGCAGCAAATGATTCGGTTTGGAAATGGACGGCTTCTTGCTTTGGATTCGAGATTTGGAACGAACAAATTAAAGGTATGTTTGACCCGTTTGTTTATGAGTTGGTCAATTTGGGCTCCAATCAAACCGAAATCTGAAAATTCGGTTTTTGGATTTTTGTAAACCGTTTGTTTTTTCGGTTTTCAGTTCGGTTTTTCTTGTTTTACCATTTGTGCTTGAAAGTTTTGGACCGAAAAAATTGCCCAAAACAATAAATATGGGCCTAAATCATTTTTGGCCTTAATTTTTTTTCTTAATAATGATTAATGGTTAATTGATTATTTACACATTTGGATATACTTTTAGCGCAGAACTGTTTATTAATATCTTATAGTTTATTTAAAACCACTCTCTCAATTTTTCGGTTTTGGTTGATAGCAAAACCAAAACAGAATCGAAAATCTGTTTTCGAAAACACATAAAATCAAACCTTTAATTTTTTATTTGATTCTCTTATTTTGGTAAAGTCGGTTATTCCAGTTTTTTCAGTTTTGGTTCTTAATTAACACTTTTTAAATAGTGACCGGAGAAAAAAGTGTTTTGGGACCAATGTGGGTCGGTCTTGCCCATTTCAACCCGAGTGTGTTTTATTTTAATAGTCTTTCTCATGGTGTTTAATATTATTATAAACTTTTTAATTTTCACATTACAAACTTCATGCAGTACCCGATCCAAAGTCTTGTTGTTTTCAACTCAGACAACAAAGCAATACCGGTAGCATGGATAATATCCCCTAGTTTTCTGACACCTGGCGATTCATATAGATGGATGTGGGCCCTCTTCAATAGAGTCCGAACTAAAGATCCCACGTGGAAATTAGCCGGCTTTATAGTCGATTATCCTTTAATAGATATCGTCGCTATCAAGTTTGCTCATCACTATATTTACAAAATTATTATTATTATTTTAACCCGCTAACCCGTTTGGACTTATCTTGACCTGTTTCTTTTTTTTTCAATCAGGGAAGTATTTCAGTGCTCTGTATTGTTTTGTTTTTGGCGGGTTCGTCACGCGTGGCATAAAAACATAATGAAAAGATGTTCAAGTATGGAGACACGCGCAAAATTGTCAAAAACGCTTGGTCAAATGGTAAAAGATGTTTGTCAAGGGCGCGGAACAGTCGAATCATTTGATAAGTTCATGGAAGATTTTGTAAATTGCACAAATTTCATGGGCTACTTCAAGGCAGTTTGGTATCCAAGATTGGGTTAGTAAATAAAAAATAACAATCATCATTAAGTTTGACCTTTTGACTTTTTTTTTAATATTTGTATTTTTATTTCCATTAGGGTCTTGGATAACTGCTTTGAAAACACTACCACTTGCAAGCCAAGAAACTTCATCAGCTCTTGAATTCTATCACAACCAGTTAAAAATCAGGTTACTTAACGAGACTGAAGATGACGTTTACCAACGAGCCGACTGGTTGATTAACAAACTGGGTACTAAAGTGCAAGCCTACTTTTGGCTTGACGAGTATGAGGGCAAAGATGACTTTTCACGCTACTGGAAAGACGAATGGACGAGTGGTTTAACCGCATGGCGGAAATCAAGAACCATACCCGACACAGATGTGGTCACAGAAGGTGATCGGGTCAAAGTTGTTGACGAAGATGTGGTTCATGTTGTACGGAACCCGTGGTCAGAGTATGCTATTTGTGGTTGTGAGTGGGGAGAAAAGGGTAATTTGTGTGAGCATGTTTGTAAGGTTATTCAACATTTTCGGAAAAAAGGTTTAGAGCCGTCGTCTGTTAGCTTGATGCAGTATAATCAGCGTTTGATTAATATGTTAAAATGCCCGCCTGCTAATTTGTTTATTCGTGACCATGCGGTTTCTTTAGCGGTTTGGGTTAATGAACAACTTAGTGCACAGTTTGGAAAAGGTGGACTAAATGGTGACTCGGATGGGAGGAATGAGCTGCATGCGTATGGAGGCTGACTCGGAGGTATGTTGAGTGTGTTGCGTCTGGCAGCTCGTGGTGGATGTTGGTAAGGAGTAAATGACTGAATTTGTATATGTTGGATGGGAATGTTTTTAAGTTTGGATACTTTGGTACTTATGCGAAAATCTTTTAAATTGTTTGTTTGTTTTTGTTAATACTATTTTTTTTTATCTTAGTGTATATAATTTTTTTTTGTACAAAATATGTGGAAACATATGCAACTAAAACAAATTAAATGATTTTCGGAATTATAGTGTGGGTTTTCGACTTTTAATGTGTGCAGACCATTTAATTTTAGGCATTTTTTTAGCTTTACTTTTTGGGAAAATATATTACATATTTTGTTGGATTATCTTAGGTAGTCATATTTTATTCATTGTTCCTTCAAAAAATAAATAAATAAAATTTCATTTGATTCCTAATCAAAATTTAAAATACAAACAAACAACGCTATGCAATCAATAAAGATGTATCTGATTCCTAATCAAATATTTAAATTAGGGCTGGCAATTTATACTCGAGACACGAATACACGATACGTACCTAAATGACTTTAACAGGTAACAGGTAAGACCTTAACAGGTTTCGTGTACTAAACATGTAGACACAAAATTACCTGTTAATTTCCGTGTCTAAACAGGTATAATACTTGTTTACCTGTTAGGTACCTGTTAATACCTGGTTATTTTTAAAATTAAATAAATATATATAAAATATATATAGTAATATTATATCCCATTATCCATTTATCCCTAACCCTAATTCATTCTTAGTTTCTTACAGCCGTCTGTCTCTCAAGTCTCAACATCCATCCTCCCTCTCACACCGTCCATCACCCGAAACCCGTCGCTGGCCTTCCCTCTCACGTCGGCCATCACCCGCCACGGCCATACTCTCTCCGGCCTCCACCCATCGACTTTTATGTTTTATTTTAAGACTTTTATGAACTTTCGTCGACTTTTGTTTCGCTAAAAGGTTGTCAAATATGTGTTTCTAAACAGCTATTATCGTGTACTATCGTGTATTATCGTGTATACCAGGTATTGACAGGTTCGTGTTCGTGTTTGAGTTACAGGTACACGATAAGTTTTCGTGTCGTGTACAGGTATACTCATTTCATGTTCGTGTCTTATCGTGTACGGAGGTATACACGATATGCCAGCCCTAATTTAAATAAACAAACAAAGCTATGCAATCAATAAAGATTTGTTTAGTAGTGTGTTTAGATGTTTTATTAATGTGAGGCCAAATTTCAACACTAGTTATTGATCAAATTATTTTAAAAAAATAGGAAAAGAAAAATGTATTGCAAGGATGCCTGATTATTTCTTTAATTAATATATTAGCATTTATTAAACTAATTTTAAATGGTTACCTAACATAGTTTAACTTACTCCTCATAAGTCGATCATATTGGTTTAGAGCATTCTCATCCCGATTTTCAAATCCAAAATTAAACTAAAACACATTATATTTTTTTCTTATTTCCAACTATATAATATATTTTTATAAATGTATTTTTTCGCTTACAATCACTTTCAAAAAAATATTAAAAAAATTATAGATGATGAACAATAATTTTTCAAATATATAAAGAAATCAAACATATTTTTTTTTTTACTTTTTCATCGAATTTATAATGGTATGATGCATATCCTATTGAAATGCAGATGTTGGTTCAAGTCTTTGCAAATTAAAGGTTAAATACTTAAATGAGTATTTAATGTAAATAAATTTGGTGTTAAGAAAATATGTTATATGGGTTCCTGCAAGTTTTGACCGAAATGATAGCAACAAGGCCAAATTAATATATTAATATTATAACAATAATTATTTTAAAGTTACACTTTATCTTTTATTAATTAAATCATTTATGATTATATTTTAATTAATAATCATAAAGTTTATAAATCTGATTCTTCGAATTGACCGAATATGAGTTGAGTGATCCCTAAATCTCAAGAATGATCCTTCGAAACACCATCTCCCAGACCCACCACCTTCAATTTCAATTTCAATTTCAATTTCATAATAATAATAATAATAATCAACCATCAATCCGGACATATTCTTCTTCAGGTATTACAATATAACATAACATATTAACTTAATAATAATAATAATAATATTCCATCAACAACATTGTAACTAATTATTATTATTATATAAACTTTGCAGCAGAGAACACTCCAATCGGGTTACCAGTTCGTCCTAAAACCCTAATAACTTTACTTAAGTCATTTTGATTTTGATTATTATTATTATTATTGTTATATGAATTGTGAATTGAAGGATTATTTGTGGTGTTAGGTAGAGGTAGAGGTAGAGGTAGAGGTAGTTGGAGATTAATAGTTGATAGGCGTGTCTCTGGTGAGTCTCCTCAGTGGATTGGTCCTGATGAATCCTCTAATTATGCACCAATTTCACCTCAGGTATCCATTTCAACCTCGCCTCGTTTTGACTTATGAGAGCTCGCACTCGATTACTCATTTTTTTTCAAGCTCTGTCTTGGCTCATTTATTATTTCTTAATTAATTAATTTGTATATGTTTTTAAATTATTTTTGTATGTTTTTGAGGAAAACATATATAAGGCTCGAGCTCGTGTAGTTCCTTAAGCTAGTGAAATCTTCCCGGTTATGCAATGCCAAATCAATACATAGAGGTCCAAAGGTTGTGAAGCATTAAAATACATGAGGCTCGAGCCGGGCTTGACAACTAAACGAACTTTACTTGAGGCTTGGGCTTGGCTAATTACTTTATATACGTTTTTAATTGTTTTTATATGTTTTGAGAAACTTCTTAAACGAGCCTAAGCTACGCTCGAGCACGTGTAGTGCCACCGTAAACAAGTGAAAGTTAAGTTATGCAGTGTCAAATTAATGCATTTAAGTCTAGAAGAGGTAAAACTTAAAAATACACAAGGCTCGAGCTCAGGCTTGATAACTAAATGAGCTTTACTTGAGGCCTGGGCTCGGCTCGAGCTCAAAGAAACTCTGCCTGTTTTGAGCTCTTAATCGATCCGGTCGCAAGTAGCTCAATAAGAACCAAGTTTCATAATTGTTTCATTTAGGTCGTTTTCAGTTTAAACAATTATGAAAAGTTTCACAATAATGGAACAGTATTGAAGGTTGAGTGGTATTTATGATTTTATGGCTAGACTAAAGTATGAGTGACTTTATTGGAACAATACTGAAACTTGGTTACTATTTAGTGATAATTCTTTTCAAGTTCTAATATGAAGTAGTTGTGCGAGGTAATCCTAGAGAAAAAGGTTGTTGAATAATAACAAGGTTTCGTAATTGTTCCATTTAGGTCGTTCAATTTAAACAATTGTGAAAATTTTCACAACAATGGAAGAATAATAAAACTTAAGTAGTTTTTATATTTAGAAAAAGGTACGAGTGATTTATTCGAACAATACTGAAACTTTGCCACTATTTCTGTAATTCATGATTTTGTTATATTCTTCATGCTTGTGATGAGGCAGATACTTGAAAAGGAGTCTTTTGTCGATGTTTTGAAGAAAGCCAACTCGATATTACCTCAAGTAGTTATTGCTACTACAATATTGGCTCTTGTCTATCCACCATCTTTCACATGGTTTACAAGCAGGTTAACTAATATTCCCTTATTTCCAAAATGTTATTCCTTAATATGAAGTGTCTGTATGAAAAAAAAATTATATTTCAGGTAATATGCCCCGGCTTTAGGCTTCTTAATGTTTGCAGTCGGGCTAAATTCAAGTGAAAAAGATTTTATCGAAGCGTTTAACCAACCTAAAGCTATACTTGCTGGTTATGTTGGCCAATTTGTTATTAAACCGGCTCTCGGTTATTTGTTTGGCACATTGGCGATGACATTGTTTGGTCTTCCAACTTCATTAGGTAATATTATTTTTTTCTTTCAAGGTTTATTATTATTGTATGGTTAATTTGAAGAGTGTTTGATGCAGGTGTTGGGATCATGCTAACTTCGTGTGTTAGTGGGGCTCAGCTATCGAATTATGCAACTTTTCTAACGGACCCCACGATGGCCCCGCTAAGCATCGTTATGACATCAATATCTACTGCTAGTGCTGTTTTTGTGACACCGATATTGTCGCTATTGCTCATTGGAAAGAAGTTGCCTGTTGATGTAAAAGGAATGATTTCCAATATTTTGCAGATTGTTGTTTCACCTGTTGCTGTCGGCTTGCTTCTTAACCGGTAAGAAAATACTTGAAGGTCGGGTAACGGTTCAAAAACAAGTTTGTGGTCAAACATGGTTTTATATTTTAGTATGCCAACACTATAGTAACTTCTTTTGTTAATGGGTGCATTAAGTATGAGATGAAAATAATATTTATATAAGAAAGAATTACACGAGTGGTCAAGGGTTGTTTGATCATTTCTGATTTCACATGTATTTAAAAAGTAAAAATTTAACCTTCATCCACGTCAGGGACCATTTGTGTGTCATATGCATACGTTGGGACCAGTGGTGCACTTTCTCAAACTTAAAAGACTAAAAGTGAAATTCGGATATACGACACCGACCATACGTGTAATTCTTTGTTATTTCAATTATTATATGAATGTTTGTATAAAACACAACTGAAACTGACCTGATCATAAGTAAATAGTTAAAATTTCCACCTTAAACTCATATCAACTTCAAGTTTAACGAGTAAGAAGTTTGACTTTAAAAAATCAAACTAAGCTTTTGTTGATTTTTTTTATCTTACACGCGTTTTCTTGTATATACAGGTTTTTGCCAAGCATATCAGGTGCTATCAAACCATTTTTACCACCATTATCAGTATTAGTGACATCTCTATGTGTCGGGGCTCCTCTTGCAATTAACATCAATTCGGTTTTATCGCCTTTCGGGATATCAGTTTTATTACTTGTTACCTCATTTCATTTATCAGCATTTATACTTGGATATGCATTTACTGGCATTGCTTTTCACAATGAACCAGAAGTCAAACCTCTTCAAAGAACACTTTCTTATGAAACAGGTTCAAACATTTCTTCTTACTGCAATTTAAAAATGCCTAAAAATTTTCTTTTTTTTTGTTACGAAGATTTGCAAATTATTTATATTATGTGACGCTCACCGAACTTTACTTTATATAGGTATGCAGAGTAGTTTGTTGGCCCTTGCCCTAGCAAATAAATTCTTTCAAGATCCACTCGTTGGCGTACCTCCTGCAATATCAGTAAGTTTGTTTTTCTAACTGTTTAACTAACTTGAAATAATCTTACTATCTCTACCCGTATGAATTAAAAACCCTCCCAAACGTGCCCTGCCACATTAGATTTCCATTAATCTTTCAAAAACACCTGTTTTCTCTCCAACCCCACAAAGTACAAGCATCCATACAAATCCTTACATTTCTACATCATCACAACTTTCTAATTTATTTTTATTAATCAAGTTATTTTTTATACCAAATCAAATTATTTATAAATTTTTATTAACTCATTATAATAAGCAAATACTTTGTTAGTAAGATAAGTTATATAAAGTAAAGTATTGTACAAAAGAAATAAAAATGGTGTAAAATTTTGTATGAATTAATTTTTTGAAATAAAATATTAATTGTTTTTTTGTTATTTATCCAATTACTAAGTTTAAAATGATTTAAACCTAATAGTAAATTTTGATGTACAAGTCATTAAAGTACATGTGTACAAGTTAACGGGGCCCGTAATTTTGAACGGGCAAAGCCTTTGGGGGTGGAGGTATCCACCAAAAACTCCCCAAATGCCACCTAGGCGCCACATCAGTTTTTTTCTTCACACAATTCTCTATATGGGCCATGGGCCGGAGATGGTCTTCTTGATCACTTTCTTTGCGTGGCCCGCCTTTTTTTTTTCTTGTACATGAAGTAACTGATTCGTTTCTTGGTGTTTGTGCAGGTTGTAATCATGTCACTAATGGGGTTTTCTCTTGTGATGCTTTGGGCTAAGAAGAAAGTATGAGCTCAGAACTGATTAGTTGATATTCCTCATTCTTCTGTTTTTAAATTTTTAAAAGTTCCATTGAGAATTTGTATAAATCTTGTAATCTTGAAAGGTATGCAAACGAATCATTTCATAGTATTGAGGATTTCTTGCTACCAAAATCCGCGTAGCTAGACTTGGATCCTGGTAATAGTGCAAGATCAGGAGTTACCGCGAATGTGATGTTCTTGGTGACTGCATGCAATTGTTCTTTGTGTCCCTAAATCCGACTTTGACCTGTCAACATCAAAATAGACTTTAGAAGTGGTCCCCGAGCCTCCACGTCAGCTAGAGGTGCACAAACAGGTTCTAAACTGGTTTTGGTTAGGTCAACAAAAGTCAAAAACGGGTTACCGGGTCGGGCTGGAACCGGTTCTTTATGGTGTGTGGGTGGGTGGGTGGGTGGGGGAGGGGGGGGGGGATCGGGTTTGGCCGTTCAAGTAGGGTTGACTTGTTTCAAAGTATAGTGTTAGAACCCGCTTTTAGCCCTACAGGTCGAGTCCGGTCCAAAACTGATTCAGCCGACTAGTTTCAAAGTCGGGCTGCTCAAAGTCAATATAACCTTTTAATATTTTGTTAATTTTCATTGATACCGAGTGTTGTTACCTTTTCATCCGAACCATTGTCAATTTGGATTTTGGGAAGGGGGGGGGGGGGGTCAAAGGGCGATATTGTATTAACAAGTCATACACTCAAAATATTATGAAATAAGTAAATAAGAATTATGTTATTAGTTAAACCATTACATTTTTTATGAAAAGAATAGTGAGAGCCTCATGCCTATAAGGTACTGACATAATGGTGTGTTTTCTAAACCACGTTAATGGAGTTTTTTTGTCTGTATTTCAAAATAAGTATGCTAGATGTCGTTCTCACTTAACTGAGTTGGTCATGAGTTTTACCTTATGTTCTTCTAAATGGTTCTTTTTGTTTGACATAATGCGTACAAATCTCACTGATATCTCATATTCTTAGATTTTATGGGTTAAGCACCACTGGATAAAGTTAGTTTCACGAAATCGGACACCCCCTAAGAGTATTTCAGGAGTTTTGCATTTGTATGTCGTTCAAACAAATAAGGTTTTTTTTAAAAGATAAAATAAAAATAATAAGTACTTTGTTGAATTGTCAAGGTGTTTCTGACAGGAATCTAGTTTCTTGTACAACGTTATGGTGGTATGATTGCGTGAGATTTACCAATGCTCGTATTTGTCTGTATTACTATTGTCTCGACAAACTGAAAGCCCACCTCGATTCTTGCACTTTTGCAAATAGGCAATTTGATATGGGCATGCAAATTTCCCAAATAGCCCATTTAACCCTTTATATAATATTCTTTTGTAGAAGTGTGAAAAATTATTATAAAAAAAATCAGAAATATTTTTATGAGTTGATTTCGCAAAAGGATATCTTGATAGTTGCTACCCAAGAGGCTTGGTCTATTTTTTTAACGGTACTCGAATATCAAATTCACCTCAAACCACCCAAATTAGCTAGAGAGTACATCTATATATTGTCCTTCGGATTAAGATGAGAGTTATGTTAATAGTTTTCTCTAAGCACAATGGAAAATCTCTACATGACCATCGTAAAAGATAAGACAACACTCGCATGACCATGTCTGCAGATGTCACAAATGTCCACCGAAACACGCGTGGGTATCCACGACACCTAGTTTATCAAAGAAAACATTGATGATTTTATGTTGGTATCATAAACCCTTTTAAGAGTATTTTACAGTAAACATTAATGGATTAATTACTTTTGGCTTTGTATGCTACTCTCTCTAAAAGATAGTAATTCTTCATCAAGAATCAAGTATCTTCATGGTTTGAAAGATTTCAGTTTTATTATATTTATCACATGATATTGGCATTTATGTTAAGAGAATAGTTAATTTGAAGTGAAGTGTCAATGAAAAAATTATAAAATATTTAAAATATCTACATTAAATTATAATGAGAAAAGTTTAAAATATTTCATATGGTCCACAACGTTTTGAAATTAATGTTTGGGTATATACCTAGTTGGATATAACCTTTTAAAAAACTATTGCTAACGTTTGATATTTTAAATCATTTAATTTAAATATCTAATCTTCTCAAGTTGATATTTCTCTCAAATATATCTTTCATCGTCGTTCATTTTATTAATAGTTAAGACTAGTGGAATACAAAATCATATTTTTAGTAAAACTATATAAGCCTTTAAAAACGATTTTGTCAGCTCTATATAGTCGCTTATGTAACAACATAATCAATCTTTTTTCCTCTTTCATTATAACTTCAAACAGTTCGATGTAATAGATAAAAGTGGTTATACAACGCTTCTAGAATTCTAAAAAGGACTTAAATTGGATTTCTTGTAACTTTCATTATCTTTAAAATATTCATTGTCTTTTAAATATAAGGAAAATACTTAAAGAAAAAACCACTTCATCTACAGCTTTCTTATCCATAAACTATAGAAATTAACCATATGAATTGAATAGTGACTTTTTATGTTTATCAACTCACAATTTATTATTTATAAACTTTTTATTAGTAAAAGAGAGAAAGAAAAGACCAAAAACTAATTAAAAAGGCACTATGTACAAAATTTAAAAGACAAAAGTGATTTTTAATTAAACTATAAAGATAAAATTAATGAAACAAAAGTGATTACAAAGTTGATTATTGACAAAAGTAAGTTTAATCTTTTTAAATACAAGGGTATATTTGTCTTTTGACACCAACAAGTGGTACAATACAAGGGTAATACAGGTATTTCATAGGAATCCTAATCCAAGTTACATAACAATAACTTATTCACAAAGAAAAATTCAAATACCATTTCTTTGTTATTATTACCTTTCTCTCTCTTCATCCCCACTTTATATAAACCCCTCAACCCCTTTATTCTTTCCCTTCAATTTACACACAAAAATATTATTAATAATAATATTCACACACACACAATAACAATATTATTAACATTCATTCCAACTTCAATTCATAAGATGGGATCCGATGGCAACAAGATGAACGACGGTACAAGCTTCCAACCTTCCGAGCCGACTCCATGCGCCAACGGCTGCGGCTTCTTCGGAGCCGCCGCCACCAACGGCTTCTGTTCAAAGTGCTTCCGTGACTTCCGGATCCAAGAAGAGCAGGCCGCTGCGGCTGTAGCCGCCGTCGACAAGCTGGTCAACTTCTCTACACAGGCCACCGCCACGTCATCTTCATCGTCCGGATCTGAGCCGGTTTTGAAGCCGGCTCAAGCCGAGCCGGTGAAGAAGCCGTCCAACAGGTGTTTGAGCTGTAACAAGAAAGTTGGTGTTATGGGGTTTAAGTGCAAGTGTGGGGATGTGTTTTGTGGGGTCCACCGGTATCCTGAGAAACATGAGTGTGAGTTTGATTTTAAGAAAACCGGTCGGGAGGCCATTGAGAAGGCGAACCCGGTTGTTAAAGCTGATAAGGTGGACCGGATCTGAAAGAAACCGGGTCGGGTCAGGGTGTATGGTATGGGAATTTGTTAGGTTTTATTATTTGTTTTTAGTTTTTTTAAAGGTTTGGATTGGATGATTAAATGTAAGGGGAACAAAAAAACAAACATAAAGAAGTGAATTTGGTTGAAGTTGAATATAATTTGATTTGGATGTTTTACTTATGGTTTTGGTTTATTTATTTCTTATAATAATATTAATAATAATATAATATTAATAAATTTGGTATTGAAAAAATTAATTAAATTAGTATATGTTGCCGTCTAAGTTTTGTTTCTACACCCTTCTAAAGTTTGGATTGCTTTCAAACATTTATTGGTGATTAAGTTATCTTACTGGACACGTATGAAGCTTCTTGATGGGTATCTCTATGTTTGAATATGGTTTAATGTTTTGGTATCATAAAAAGTAACGTCTTATTTAAAATATATTAAAATAAATGAGCTTTAGAATAGTCTAGAAGCTTTAATTTATATGAAATATTAGTTGGGACTTGGGAGTATTTAGGTTGAGAACAGACTTTATTTTTTATCTATGTTAGATAAGAAGCTTATTGATTTTTATATGGTATTTATACTTTATTAATTTAAACTATAGCAAGTTGTCATGGATATAATTTTTTTTTTATTTTTTAAATTTGATAAGTATGGTATGGTATTATCAGTTTGGTATTAAATAAAGAGAACGTTAGAATTCCAATGATTACTTCCCTTTTGTTTTTTTTTGTTTTCGTCCGATTTCATACGTTGTATTTTTAATAATAAAAATAAGCATCTTATAATTTATAAACATGATGGTTTGGCTATTTGGAACTTTGGGACTACGGATTGCTATCACCACTCTTGTTGATCTTTAATCCATATGTAGTTTTTTTTAACCATTTCTTTGGAAGTTTATAACAATAATATTTACTAATTTTAATACAACTATTTTACTAATCTTTACTAAATACAAAATATATAATAATCTTATTATACAGAATTATACACGTGCTTTTCATATGCAAACTAAAATTTAAAATAATGTTTTTATTTTATGTAAATAAATATAATTTTCAATAAAATTATATATAAATTTTGTTAACAAATAGTGTGATACATGATTTTATAATTCTATAACACACCAAATTCTCTTAAAATCTAAGAGACGAGTGAGCAAAAACATCGAAATGGAGAAGAAGCAAAGGCACCCAAAGACGCCACTCCTGCAGACTGCAGTGCAATATTCTTAGTGGTTTGATTGGCCACATCAAATGGTGGGGTGTGAGACGAGTACCGATAATCTTACCTGTTGGATTTGAATTATGTAAATAAGTTGTGTAAATCTTTTTTTTTTTTTTACCAAATATTCATCTTTTGTATATTATCACAATTCTTTGGGTATAAAGGTGATTCCACTATAACGTTTCTTAATTTCTTGTATAATCCATAAGTATTTCATAGTTTTGAATATTTGTTAGTATATAGAAAAAGAATTTTTTTTGTTAACATGCTTACATTAGGCTAGTGAGTTTAACCTATGTCACATGTAAGATGGATGATACTATCCTTTTATCATTACTATTATGTCCTCTTCGAGTATACTAAGTGTAGAATTAACATCTTGATTTCAAATCTGTTCACGGAACTTGTGTGATAAGAGTGTTTAGTGTTCACTTGTGTTTATTTTCCTTTTTGAGGTATTGGACTAATGGACTTAGACCGAGAGTTAGTTCGGGCTGATAGAAACATGTATGGGATGGAAGCTGTTGCTTTGGATCGGTCTTGGTTGCAATAGCTAGTTATCTTTTGTCGTACCTCTTTTATGTCTCCGGCTAGAGGTGCGCAAACAAACCAATTTAAACCCGAAATAGTACGTAACCGGTTAGTACCCGATTCAACCCGGTGGTTAGAAACCGGTTTATAGTATTGATTTCCGGAACCGGTTTATAGTATTGATTTCCGAAACCGGTTATTAGTTTTTTTTCCGTTTTCCGGTTATTTACTGGTTAATCGGTTCGGTTATACCCGAAACTGGTTATACTGGGTAGGGGTTTCATCACTGAAAACCGGTTAGTACCCTAACTGGTTATTGGGCTAACCGGGTAGTTGACTACGTTGACCATAACCGGTTTGTGCACCAATATCTCCTGCTTGTTTGCTCTCTAAACAACGAGCACAATGGGTTGTCCTAATTAGAGATGAGCTCAGTATCGGTATCGAAAATGCTGATACCAAAATTCTCAAAAAGTGGGGTACCAGTATCGAAAATGTGGTACCTATACCGAAAGCAATAATTCAGTAAAATACCGGTACCGTACCTCTTTCGAAACTTCAAAAAGATGATATCAACTAGTCCTTATAGCAAAAAAGTCATGAAGTTAAAGGTGTTTTTTGCACTTTTGGTTATTATGTTTGGGAATTTGGATATGTACTTGAACCATTCCGATGATTATGAACAGTTTGGTTATAACTTATACGTAAACATGAATTTATTAAAATTTTAAATGTTTTAAAGTACTATTTCGGGTTTTGACACCTTCTTTATATACTATTTAATTAAAAGTAGCATCCCTACTTTATATACCTTTAATTTCAAAAAAGTTGGGCCGAAACCATGCTATGAATGTATAAAATAGACCACTCTTGTAATTAACTAAAGATTCCTTGCGTTTTGGGACAAGGCATCAATCCCCTCTTCATATATTGAGCAAGCCCATTGTTGTCATCCTACTTGACATCCTTAATGACAAAGTTTCGATCCATACCGAGCGCATTAACTTGGTCCCGAAAGTAGTCCCATTCACCCCAAGACTTTACTTAGTACACCCACTTTTTGATAAAATGAACTAATATTTTGTACATGTAATGCATTTAACCTACTTCGTCGCAACACACGGGTAAAAATGCTTGTGTATTAAAGTGCCACCATATAAAATGGAGTGTAGAAAACCATACAGTTAAATAAAATAATGTTCTTAGGTAAAAAAGAAAAAAATAAATATAAAAGGAACATATCAGCCACATGTGTAAGCTTAAGTTATTGTCTCCTTTGACTAATTTACAAAAAGGCAAAAAAGAGCATATCAGTTATCACTATATATATCAGCTACATGTATAAACAGTGGAATAGTCTACTGTAATCTTGTGCATAGAAACTTCATATTAAATGATATGAACACTTATATAAACATGCATACCAAGCATGTTAGTAGAACATCACCAATGTTTAAAATTTCCAAATTATCCAAAAACCATGACTCATTTTTAAAGTCAAACAACAGGCATGAAAATCCCAAAGTGTTAACAGTAAACAAAACATAGACTATTAAGAAGAAATTGCTATCAACTTACATGATTTAATCTCCATATCTTGCTTGTCAGCTCCAAAATTTGTATCTTCACCTTGACTTATGTCAAAATCCTAATAACATTAATGTGTCACGGTTACATGTTCAACCTCTCCGTCATGCTTCTTCATTAAAGGTACCACACTTCTTAAATCCCAGTGTCAAATAGCATAGAATTTGGCTGGTCAAGCAGAAGTAGAGATTCTATGTAGGAACACACAAAAAATACAAAATTTACTTCGTTAATCCCTAGATTAACGATGCATCCTGTGTCATGTTCATAAACAGCAAGTATATGTGTTCTAGGGGCTCCAAAATGACATTCTACATTTGCAATTACAGCTTCACCTCTCAGAGTACATGATATTATCAATAGAAAATAGCTTCGTGAACGATTTAGGAACACCATCCTCCATAATCCATACACCAGACATGTCTTCAAGCACAACAAGAGACTCCTTCAGCTTATAGAATCCCAAATCGTCAATAGCCATGCACGCTAAAACATCCGGGAGATATATTTCTCTAAATTCTTCACTTGTCATATCAAATGAAACAATCATAAACCTACATGTACCATCTATAGCAATCCTATCAGCAGCGGGCCAATACAAAAGACCATCTACGGCTACACCCACGCCTTCTCGAAATACGTTGAACTGAATTGTTTTACTAGGGAGATTGCCATAAGGAAGTCTCCAAACCCCTGCGCTTAATGTAAAAACCTCAACTTGCCACGGGATGCAACTTATACTTTCCATCATCCTCCATTTATTAATATACATGATCTTGACAATCTTAGGATCGATAGTCTCACGACAAACCCCAAAACCTAGAACGGTTCCATATAACAACCCATTTGTCACATTAGGCACATTAAGAGCGAAGGCTTTTCTAATGGAAGGATTCCAAATTACAGCCTTTTCAGTTGCAGAGACAGGCCCATCGTGGCCCTTTTGATAATCGCCACACAAACATAACAAGCCGTGAGAGCTGCCGATTGTGGTAGTAATATTAACCAGTGGGGGAATAGTCGGAGAAGCTTTGTGATTAGGGAAAGTATCATCATCAACAACCGAAAGGTATTTTGGCTTAGATTCAGCGAAATGATGATTCCTTACAAGTAGATGTTCTTTTTGACCGATATAATGAGCGATAAAATCAGCACCATCGATGGTAGACTTCCATGTTTTCGAGACGGTCCGGCATTGAATCAACGATTTGAGAGGAAGCCTTTTGATGATTTCCACTTGTATTTCAATTGGTATGTTGTCGGACATTTTGATTATGATTATTTAAAAACCTTTTCAGAGGCCTAAAGCGAAATAAAAATCCCTATACATAAAAAGAAAAGACGCAGAGTTGTCATTTGAACTATATATTTTCTGTCATGTCCTGGGTTGTTAGCCCAGTGATAGAGACTTAGACAAAGTCTCTGAAATACCCAAAAGATCCTCGGTTTCGAGTCCCAGCGGCAATAGGGGAGTCGTGTTAACCCGAACCCAAATAACATTTAACCCAATTCAAATAAACCCGAAACTGAACAACCTGGACCCGATTAAGAGGGAACCAGAAACCCGTAGGTTGTCGTCGAATTCACATATATAATCAACAAAAAATCTATTTTCCTCACATATGTTTCGTTTTGTTGTGAAGATGATATGTTGTTTTGCCATACTCACACATATATATCAACAGGAAAATCTAGTTATCACTTAAACAATTAACTTATTGTGTTAGAAAGTAATGCTGGTTGTTTAAGCGACAAAACATATTCGGTTTGGTTGACACGATTTGAAAGATCATACTGGAAGTGTTTTTATTTGATATATTGTGGTTATTACATAGTTATTAAATTCGATAGGCGCACTTAAGGTGCATAGGCATCTTCTAGGCTCTAGGCGCAAAAAAAAGCGTGGACCTGAGAAAAAAAAGCACACTTAAATAAAAAAATCTTAAACAAAATTTGTAATGGCAAACAACAGCTTATTCAAATACCAAATCATTTCAAAAGCATAATCCTCAACCATAGTTACCAAAATCATATGAAAATACAAAATAACCAAATTGTTCATACTACAAAGCAACAAATTCATAAAGTAGTAAATATAACTTTAGCAAGTAGGTTAAAACAAAGCATCTTGTTCATGCATCTTAACAGAATTAACAACATAATCGAAAACAAAAATTAAAAAAATAAATAAATATTACCAACCTCTTTTCTTCAAGTAGCCTCTGGAATCGTGTTATAGCAATAACCAAAGGTCGTTCATTATAAAAGATAATAGAGTTAATTTTGTTAATCCCATAAATTTAGGTAAATCGTTTATTAAATAGATCAAATAAAATCAAAGGAAATACATAAAAAATTTTAAAAATATTCAGTTGCCTATTTTTCTCCTATATTACTATGGGTTATTATCTATTAATATTGTGTAAAGTATGCATTGCAACTTGTAATTCAAAAACCCGAATAACGATTAACCACACCCCAACCGATTAACCCGAATATTATTTGGGTCGACGGTAAATGGGTAAGATTCCTAGAATAACCCGACCCGAATAACCCAAACAACACCTCTAACGTACAACAAACAAATTTGCCTCAAGAAAAAGTGTATATTTTCTCTCATCAATCTATCATATCTTAACCCGATATATTAAATTATAGAGCAAAACAAGTCGATTACTTGTTTACTTGAAATTTAGTTACTTTAATGTTAAAAACTAAATCAAATTACATAATACATACCCTTTTTTTTTACTGTCAGACACAATGAAATCATCAGTCGATTACTTGATTATTGATAGTAACATTTCTAGGGCTTTTGATTCACCCTCTACGATTTAATTTTATTATATTCTTTTCGTTTTCTGGGCCGTTTCGGTATTATAAGAAAGTGGGAGTGTGTGGTGTAAACGAGGATCTTGGTTCAGTTCGAGCGATGTTTTAATAATGGTACGGACCGGACTGCCGGCCGGTTGAACCGAATATGCTAGATTTTGATAAGGCAACCGGTATTTAGAATTTATTATTTTTGGACGATTTGCTAGAACATCGTACCGTCGATTTTTTTTTGCTGGTTTAAACCGGCAAACCGGTTTTAAACCCGAGAGATTTTTGATATTTTTTTACGGCCCGTATTTTAAAAAAAAAACTTTTAACCTAGCGAATAAATTTGAAACGAGTAAACACAATAAATGACGATCTGTTAATCAGTATCCTGCAAATGCAAGGTTGATTTCTTAACATCTTTTGTAATTGATTAATTTCGTATACAAAGTACAAACTTCCTATTTGATTCGGTTACTTTTCATGTGATGTTTGATTCATTTTTATGTTTATTAATGCACTTTCGGTTTATTTTTTGAGTTGAACTTGCATTTATATGGAATTATAGATTAAACTATTCAACCTTGTTGGGCCTCCCGGTATATTTCAGTTCAACTAGTTATACAAAATTTAAATCAAATGCGGTACTATTAAAATACCGGATTTCATGTTTTCTAAAGGTTCGTGAATTGGATTTCAAGCTTAAACTTAGCTTATTTATTATATTTTAATTATTTTTATATATTTGAGAAAACTTCAAACGAGCAAAGTCCAGCTTTAGTTCGTGTATTACCTTAAACCCAGCCCATAGCTCGGCTTAGCGATCCAGTGTGAAATTGATACATATAAAACCAAAATATGTAAAACTTAACAATACACAAGGCATGAGCTCGAACTAGAAAAAATCTCAACTCTTTTCGAGCTTTTTGTCGATATAATGCACCCATATTCGGTAATGTGTCTTAGATTTGTCAATTTGTAGCCTTTTATTATAAAGAGTAATTAAAATTTTGGGCATGCCTGAAATTGGAAAACTCGATTCGTAATTTAAAAATCATATCCGAACCAAATTTATGAATTTTTTTTTACTATTTTAAATGTCAAAATAATATATAAAAATTTAATAAACAGTGTAGCACAAATATTTTAACTCAAGTTTATAAAAATCAACTAATAATTTACTTTCTTTTTGTGACTAAAAGTTCCAAGCTCAAACGATAAAGCTCAAGAAAACAAGACCAAATTGAACCCAAACAAAAACAGACGGATTTCAAAAAGTCTAAAAACAAATGTTTTGGTTTAGTTTGTGTCCAAACATGTAAAGTATGAGTGAATTGGAACCTGTTTTTACCTGGATTCCACATAATATTTATGTATAGTGAAACATTCCCGTCCAAGCTTTGTAATTTCCCACATCGGTTATGAAGGAGAACGGGACATTCTTTGTAAGGAGGTGGTTCTCTTCCATATTATGACGCTTTAAAATCCTTGAAGTGATGGTGGTTTGTCCCGGCAAAACAGAAAATATTATGGTGTGATTATGTTTATTAAGACCAAAGGTGAAATATTATTAATTATTGAAACCAAACGAAATCGCAAAAAAGATTGTAACAAATTTTGAAACGAGTGGTTACAAAAGAGTTCAAACGTTTTTTATGACAACATATGTTGCTAAGGTATGTCATTGCTGATGACATAAAATAGATGAATATTAATAAAAATTCTTTAAATTAAAATCAATTTTAAATTAATATCAAGTTATTTTATCGCTAATAATACTATAAATTTACAAATATATGGTTAAGTTTTATTATGCAGTCCCCTAACTCTAGAAATGATACAAAAATACAATATATCGTAAAATATTACATAATTATAATTATAAAACTTGTATAAGAGGTATATTAGAATACCATTTTAAGCTAACAAAATAAAGAACCTTGTGTACTTAAATCAATGCTGGCTTTCTGCGTGACAATTAGGGGGTGTTTGGGATTCCTTATTTTCATCAACTTATAACTTATAAGCTTTTTGATAAGTTAATAAGGTGTATAAGATGTTTGGTAAACCATAAGGCCTTATGGATTTTTATTATAGTGAAGACAAAATAGAGGGGTTTTGAAAAGTTAGGAATATGCAACTTATTAACTTAATGAGTTTGATTTACCTATTATACTCCTCTCACCCTTAAACCCCATTACACTCCTTTTAAAAAGAGTGCCCTTTTGGTCATTTTGGTTTTCATAAGCTAATCCAAACATTCTTTTAAAAACCTCTTTTCAAAATTTCATAAGTTTATATGTCCTTTTAATCAAAAGTCCTTTTTCACCTAAATAAGCAATCTCAAACACACCCTTAATCAACCATAAAATAACTATATTAACCTTAGATAGAAACACTGAAAGACTTACAATCTCATATCGCGTTAGAGGTATGGCGCGACGAGAATAAACATCATCCAATGCCAGGTCACAAGAGATATAACACACATAACACGCCTTGTGTAATATATTCAGGTAAAATTACCATCTTTTCTAATATGCATAATCATAAGGGAAATGTAATCAAACTCTTAATCCGTGAAAGATATAAGTTGTAACACAAAATATACATCAAGCTATCTCCTTTACACAAAGTGGATTGTGCTTTAGAGTAAAAACAAAGGTTCATTATGAATGATTCGTATCTCCAACTACAAAGTTATAACCTAAGAACATTGTAGATTGATATGAATGAAATTGAATTATCCATGCATGCATGATGAGTATATCAACTCTTGGAATGTAGAACTTTAAAAAACCCTAATTTCAATTGGCATATCGTGATTAAACCAGAACATCAATGGAGAATTAAATGTTGGTGAATTATGATAATGTTAGTTCACCTGATAAACAACAATATTAATAACGAGGGTATCGATGAGGATGAAGAAGAATAGAAACTATGCAAACATATCCCACATTTGAGGAAAATCTTTTCAAAATAGGATAATATTTAATAGTAAAATGGTTTATAGGAGAGAGAAAACATGTTAATGGAAAGTAGGAGATATGTCATTTGAAATGACGGATCTAAGGCAAAACGTAGGCCCCGTCAGATCTTGTCTAGTGAGGTAGACGACTACCAGGTGTTCCACCATTTCAAATGACGGATCACGAATATTTTATTCATGTTCCGTCATTTGAAATGACATATGTCAAGTTTTGTGATCCGCTAGTTTGACAAACTGGCCGGTCACAATTCCCAACGTAGGCTGCTCATATATGTCAAAATGTATTTTGAAGGACATTCATCATTTGAAATGGAAGATGCCATCTTAACATCCATTATTTCAAATTAATGCCGGATGTGAATAATGTACTTTTCTGGGTGATTTGACCACACACTACATTTTCTTTTTATTATTACTTACTTTCCTAAATAACTCTTTTTAAAAAAATAACAAGTTTTTTAAACATTAAACACTTATATGTAATTTTGATATAATACGTTTTTTTTTCTTTTTATTATTTATTAGTTTTCGAAATATCGTTATTTAAAATATACAAATTTAATATTAAAATGATTTTTTTATTGAAAACACTAGACATTTTTCATTTCAAATGACGGATGTCCATCAAATATTAAAAATTAAAATTACACATGTAGTGCTTTTTATAAAAAAAATCCTTTTAACATTAAATATTTTATTTTTTAAATAACGATATTTCAAAAAAGTAATAAATAATAAAAAGAAAAAGCGTATTTATCAAAATTACATATAAGTGTTTAATGTTAAAAAACTTATTATTTTTTTAAAAAGAGTTATTTAGGAAAAAATAATTAACAAAAAAAGGGAGTGGTGTGGTCAAATCACCCAGAAAAGTACATTATTTACATCAGTCATTTGAAATGGTGGATGTCCATCAAAATATATTTTGACGTATAGGGGCAGCCTATGTTGGGATTTGTTACCTGCTAGTCAAACTAGCGGATCACATAACTTGACATCCGTCATTTCAAATGGCAAAACACGAATAAAATATTCGTGATCCGTCATTTGAAATGGTGAACACCTGGTAGTCGTCCACCTCACCAGACAAGATCTAACTGGGCCTACGTTTTGCCTGAGATCCGCCATTTCAAATGACGGATCTCCTACTTTCTATTAATACGTTTCTCTCTCCTAGAAACCATCTGACCATTAAATGTTATCCTATTTTGAAAAAAATTTCCACATTTGAGCTCTCTTTTCTGCCCAACTCTAATTATCATTAGAGGGGGCAATCTTGATTCAGTGAGTTGGTTTTAGGGATGGTAATGGGTCGGGTTTGGGTCGGGTTTAGGTATTCTCAAACCCATACCCGGTTATAAAGTCCATCCCAAACTCTCCCAAACCCGTTGGGTTTTAATCTGGTAATTACCAGTCGGGTTTCGGGTTTTCAATCGGGTTTTTTCAAAATACCCGTTGGGTATACTCGGCCTAAAACCTATCGAATTTCTATCGGGTTTTGACAAAATATAACTAATCGATCACAAATAATAATTACCATAAAAATAAAATGTCTCAAATAATTGTTATAAACAAGTTTCAACAGATGATATATTTAAAATATATAGCGTATACTATATATAAATACAAAAAAGTTATGTCGGGTATATCGGTTTTATAATCGGGTAAATGGGTTAACGTTATCGGGTAATCGGGTCGGGTAATCGGGTATATTATAAATCCCAAACCCGTCCCAAACCCACGGAAATTTTCAAAGTTAATCCCAAACCCGTCCCAAACCCTAATGGGTTGGGTATTACCCGTCCCAATTATGTCGGGTTTCGGGTTTTCCCATCGGATTCGGGTTTCATTGTCATCCCTAGTTGGTCTGAGTAAGATATTTTACCTAAAAGAATCAGAATGAGTCAACTACAATTTTATCTTCTTATTTTCGGGTCAAAACGGGCCATCAAATTTAAAGAAAATGATTGATGTGGGTTAAAGCATCTTAAACAGAAGAGACATGTTTCGGGCTGGCACAGGTTTCCGGCCGGCACAAGTATCCGAATGAGACGTGTTACAACATAGAACGGGTTATGGATCAGAACGTGTTCGGTTCAGATTGGGTTTCGGTCCGGGACGGGGTTGAAACGGATCGGGATTCAGAATGGGTTCGGTTCGGGTTTTGGGCCGACAAGAGTTCCGCACGGCACGTGTTTCGGGTCGGGACGGGTTTCGTTTCGATTTCGATTTCTTGTTTTGTTTTGTTCGATTTTGATTTTTTGTTTCGTTTTGGTCAGTTTCGGTTTTTTATTTGTTTCGTTATGCCCGGTTTTTTTGGTTTCGTTTTGGTTCAGTTTCGGTTTTTCAGTTTTATTGTATCGTTTTGGTCGGTTTATTTGGATTATGTCCTGACTCGAAGAAAGGTACATTAATGATATTAATTATGATGTAATCATGTTTTAAGAAATGGAAAAATAAAATAAGAAAACCTTTTCGCCCTGAAATCCATTCCAAACCTTACCCAATCTGTTCCAACATGACCCAAAACAACTCGTTCCGATCTAACCCGTTCTGACCCGACCCGTTAGTTAGTCCAAAATTTATCACCTTCTTTCTATTTGTTCAATTTATTATCTCTGATGTATTAAGAAGCGTTCGATGGATTTTCCGGTGGATAAAAGATACAAATAGATTGAGTAAAAAGAAAAATATAGTTGTAATAGATTTTATAAGATAAAGAAGAAATAATGAAAAAACACGTAAAAGTTTTTCAAATATTCTATTCTGGTAAAATAAATTTTTTTACCCACCGACTTACGTGTTATATTACAATAAAAACACGCTTAAGTCTATCTCTATATATACACTAGGTTAGTAACCTACACGGGTTGACATGTATTACACGGATTATAAACCAAGTTACTTATAAATGTATGCAATATGAGAGGTTGAAATAAAGCAATTTTATTATTTCTGGCATGCCTAATTTTGTTATTTCTGGCGTGCCTAATTTTGTTATCATAAGCAAACGTGCATGTTAGAGTAATATCCCTATAAATAGGGCAAGTAGTTCCTTTTTCAAATCAACACAAACTACCCTTGTACTCTTCGTCATATTTAATTGGAGTGACAATCTTAATAGCACACGATACAATGGTGAATTTCCATAAGACGGCCTTTTTATGGAAATTCACCATTGTATCGTGTGCTATTGAGATTGTCACTCCAATTAAATACGACGAAGAGTACAAGGGTAGTTTGTGTTGATTTGAAAAAGGAACTACATGCCCTATTTATAGGGATATTACACTAGCATGCTTATAATAACACAATTAGGCATGCCAGAAATAATAAAATTGCTTTATTTCAACCTCTCATGTTACATACATTTATAAGTAACTAGGTTAGTAATCCATTCTACTTGATCGGTTACCAACTCGGGTCGCGTTGGCAGCTAGAAATGTGGCGGTCCCTTCTGTCTTGTGTGCTCTTTGCGGCGAATGCAACGAGTCGGTAGAACATATATTCGTTTCGTGCAGCCTCGCGCATGGTCTATGGCAAGCTATAGGGTTATGGTGCAACACTCCTGAAATTTATGCGTTTGGAATCCGGGATCTACTCGAGTTGTACAAATATTGTAGATTACCAAAGAAGATGGCGAAGATTTTCTATGCTATTATCTTAATTGTGTTCTGGTCTTTGTCGAAGGCCCGCAATGCAGTGCTACAGGAGCATGTGGGAATCCGTTTGGTCGACTTGGTGGAGCAGATCAAGGTGGTTAGTTTCTTATGGGTAAAGAATAGGGCAAGGATGTTCGATGTCTCATGGGCGGCTTGGAAGGATTTCAGTTTCTAAGGTTATGGGCTGTGTATTGCATGCTTGTCTGTTTCTTGGTATCTGGTGGTGTTTCTATTTTTTGTGCATGTACTGAACTACTTTATTTAGCCTCTAGCTAGTGTGAATGGATTTGTTTTGTCATTTCAAAAAAAAAAAAATATATGCACGGGCTGAAGAAAATAAATATGAATTATAGTAAAAATGTTAGATAACATAATTAAGATATTAATTACATGAATAATATAAATTTATAATCGATGAGAGTGTTAACACAGACAAGATTAGTTTTAAACTTAATAAAATAAATTAATAATTATTGCACAACATAAACATCACCAATAAAAAAAACACATGCATAACTTCAGTAATGTCGTAAATAGAAATAAACATAAACATTAACAAACAAATACGGTTTACATAAACAAGTACGTCTACTGATATATCAAACAAACAAACAATCAATGAATGAGCATGAACTTTAAAATAAAGCATGAACCATTAAAAATATAACCTTTGTCAATGAACGAACATCAAGATTCTAATTGTGATGGAGGAAAGTGTCACACCCCAACGGCCCAATCTACGGCGGAAATGCCGGGGCATAACTGATTGCTCACAGCTTTTCAAATGTTACTATCATTCAATACTAAATGTGACAATATCTATTTAATTTAATTAAATAGCCATACATCAAAGTAATCAAAGTGCATGAATTAATATTTAAACAAATAAAACAAAATTTAATATTCTAATTCTTGTGTCTTCTTCTCTAGCATGCAACCTAAGTTTTCTTCAAATACAAGCTTGAGAATCACATCACATGATAACATGCATATGCGTTAAAAATAAAATAGGTTTTGTCAACACAATGTTGAGTGGGTAAATCACCAAATTGAGACACTATATAATAATAAGTAAAAAGTGCAAATTGTTCCTGTGAGATATGCAGATAAGCCATAGCACATAACAATTAAATAACTATAAAGAAAGCAAACCATAAAGAAAGCGCTCAACCAATCCATATAAATGGACATGGGTTACCAAGCAAGGACTAAATTGTGCCATAAAATGACAACGGTTGCCGAAATAAGCAAGTAGCATTCAAACAAAGCAAGTAAGCAAATAGCAAGTTAGGCAAACTGATAAACACACAAGGATAGACAGTTGCGGTTGAGTACTATATAATATAAAAATATCTACGAACGCATAAGTCCCCAAAACGGTTGAAAATAAGTAAAAAAGGGGAGTGAAATACTCACCTGATAAAGTAGAACAAGTGATAATGAAACGATGATAGAAACTAAGTTAAATGAGTCCGAGCTACGGGATGCGATGACAAGAATTCCAGATACAACTATCAGATGGTGGTGAACGGTGGATACACAACCGCCGACCTTACACAACCAGACGAAGTTGGTGCAATTAAAGATGGGGTAAAGGTTTGCGACGGGTATAGGGTTGTGCAGGCTCAATTAATTGCGTTATAACGATCTGTAATTGTTATATTGACATTAGGATATATGATGGGTTTGATATATGTGATAATACCTATCAATTTGATTGAGTTTTCATAATTAGATTATCGGTGAGGTTCAAATTACGCGCATAAATGATTCCTTATGATCCATTCCATGTATAAGACGAAGATTAAGCTTCAAGAAAGCAATTGGGTCGCGAATCAGGGTCAAATACGGGTCTGGGTTAGTTAAAGAGTTTGATGAAATGGGTCTGGGTTATTATATTATATTATATTAATATCTCACATTTGCAAATTAGTCCCTGAAGTTTATGGTTGGATTCCAAATTGATTAAAACTAAGATTTGGGGTGAAAATTGAATAAAATTGAAAGTTCTTTTAGATAATTAAAATAATAAAATATTATCAACTCGTAAATGAAACGTTTTGATTATTTAAAAATTACCCGGAAACGAAAATGGATCGGGTATTTGATACTGATAAAGTAAACGAAAAAATCCGAGTTGTTACAGAAAGCAACAAGGTCAATGGGGGATGGGGGGGGGTGGGGCTGCCCAACTTGTTTCTTGATCTGCAGTTGCACCAGAATCCAGAATCTGTGAAATGCAAACAAAAATAGTCGTACAATTGATTAAAACTACCCTCATACACCACTTGTTAGAAAGTTAAATATTCAAGATTGTAATTTCTCCTAAATAAAAAAATAACTTGTTAAAAATGATAACCTTTTGAAGGTGCCTGAATATATAAAAATAAATATTAAATTAACATGAAATCTACCAATTGAATTTACTAAAAATAAAAAATTGTAAGAACATAACTAAGAAACTCACATCGACCATGAACGACAAATTTCTCCAATACGAACTGGATCCTTGCTCATATGTATAAAAAGAATATCACCTGTAACATATTAAAAAGATGTCACTAAGAAAAACTAAAATATCATTTGAAACACAATGAGTGCTCATAAGTTGTACATACACCAAACAAACTTGATTACTAAATTACAATATGAACAAAATATTACTTCAGTAGATTATGATATACATCTGGCAACTTACTCGCTTAAATTCATATTGGAAGATATGACAACATAATTAAAGCTAGCAAGCTAGAGAATCTGGCCATACAAAAATTAATGACACATCAAAGGTAACATAATTATAGGAAAAACAAATACGTGACGAATAATAATGATTGTTGCAGATCAATTACAAACAAACAAACAACCTAATACTTTACAAACTAGAAGTGTTTTTATTTGATATATTGTGGTTGTTATCTACTAATATTTTGTAAAGTACGCATTGCAACTTGTATTTCAAAAACCTGAATAACGATTAACCACATCGGAACCGATTAATCCGAATCTTATTTAGGTCAGTAAATGAGTAAAGATTCCTACAATAACACAAGAATACCCGACCCGAATAAGCCGAACAACACCTCTAACGTACAACAAAAAAATTTGCCTTAAGAAAAACTATATATTTTCTCTCATCAATCTATCATTTCTTAACCTTATATATTAAATTATAGAGAAAAACAAGTCGATTACTTATTTACTTGAAACTACATGATACATACCTTTTTTTTTACTGTTAGAAACAACGAAATCATCAGTCGATTATTTGATTGTTGATGGTAACATTTCTAGGGCTTTTGATTCACCCTCTGCGATTTAAGTTAATTATATTCTCTTCGTTTTCTTTTCCGTTTCGGTATTATAAGAAAATGGGTGTGTTTGGTGTAAACGAGGATCTTGGTTCGGTTCGAGAGATGTTTTAAAAATGGTAGGTACCGGCTGGTTGAACCGAATATGCTAGATTTTAATAAGGCAACCGATATTAAGAGTATGCTATATTTGGACGATTTGCTTGAACTTCGTACCGTTGATTTTTTTTGAATGGTTTAAACTGGCAAACCGGTTTTAAACCCGGGAGATTTTTGATATTTTTTTGCGGTCCATATTTTTAAAAAATTACTTTTAACCTAGCGGATAAATTTGAAACGAGTAAACAAATAAACGACGATTCGTTAACCAACTAATTTTGTATCCAGCAAATGCAAGATTGGTTTCTTAACGTCTTTTGTAATTGATTAATACGTATACAAAGTACAAACTTCCTATTTGACTTGATCATTTTTCATGTGTGATGTTTGATTCATTTTTTACGTTTATTAATGCACTTTTGGTTATATTTTTTGAGTTGAACTTTCATTTATATGAAATTATAGATTAAACTATTCAACCCTATTGGGCCTCCCGGTATATTTTAGTTCAACTGGTTATACAAAATTTAAATCAAATACGGTACGATTAAAATACCGGGTATCATCTTTTCTAAAGCTTCGTGAATTGGTTTTCAAGCTTAAACTTAGCTCATTTATTATATTTTAATTATTTTTATATATTTGAGAAAACTTCAAACGAGCAAAGTCCAGCTTTAGCTCGTGTATTACCTTAAACCCATCCCATAGCTCGGCTTAGCTATCCAGTGTGAAATTGATACATATAAAACCAAAATATGTAAAACTTAACAATACACAAGGCTTGAGCTCGAACTAGAAAAAAGCTCAACTCTTTTCGTAATTTTTGTCGATATAATGCACCCATATTCGGTAACGTGTCTTAGATTTGTCAATCTGTAGCCTTTTATTACGAAGAGTAATTAAAATTTAGGGCATGCCTGAAATTGGAAAACTCGATTTGTAATTTAAAAATCATATCCGAACCAAATTTTTGTTTTTTTTTTTACTATTTTAAATGTCAAAATAATATATAAAAATTTAATAAATAGTGTAACACAAATATTTTAACTCAAGTTTATAAAAATCAACTAAAAATTTACTTTCTTTTTGTGACTAAAAGTTCCAAGCTCAAATGGTAAAGCCCAAGAAAACAAGACCAAACTGAACCCAAATAAAAAACAGACGGATTTCAAAAAGTCTAAAAACAAATTCTCTTATTTAGGTTTAGTTTTGTGTCCAAACATGTAAAGTATGAGCGAGTTAGAACGTTTTTTTTACCTGGATTCCATGGAACATTTGTGTATAGTGAAACATTTCTATCCAAGCTTTATAAATTCCCACATCGGTTAAGGAGGAGAACGAGACATTCTTTATAAGGAGGTGAATCCCTTCTATATTATAACACGTTTTAAATCCGTGAAGTGATAGTGGTTAGTCCCAGCAAAACAGAAAATATCATGGTGTGACTATGTTAGGCTCTTATTATGACCAAATGTGAAATATTATTGATTATTGAGACCAAACAAAACCGCCAGAAAGATTGTAACAGATTTGAAACGAAACTAGTTTGAAAAGAGTTAAAACGTTTTTTTTGTGACAACATATGTTGCTAAGGTATGCCATCGCAGACATTGTGTACTCACATCAATGTCGGCTTTCTGCGTGACAAATAATCAACCATAAATAACTATACTATCCTTAGATAGAAACAAATAAAGACTTACAATCTCATCACTTTAGAGGTATGATGCGACAAGAATAAACATCATCCAATGCCTCGTCACTAGATATAACACGCCATGTGTAATATGTTCAGGTAAAATTACAGTGTTTTTCTGATAGACATAATCATAAGGATAATGTAATCAAACTCTTAATCCGCAAAACATACAAGTTGTATCACGAAATATACATCAAGCTATCTGCTTTACACGAAGTGGATATTGTGCTTAGATTAAAAACAAAGGTTCGCTATGAATGATTCGTACCTCCAACTACAAAGTTATAAACTAATAACATTATAGATTGATATGACTGAAATTGAATTATCCATGCATATATGCATGCGTATATAAATTCTTGGAATGAAAAACTTTAAAAACCCTAATTTTAATTGGCATATATATCGTAATTAAACAAGAACATCAATGGAGAATTAAATGTTGGTGAATTATTATAATGTTAGTTCACTTGATAAACAACAATATTAATAACGAGGATAGCGATGAAGGTGAAAAAGAACAGAAACTATGCAAACGTATCCCAAATTTGAGCCCTCTTTTATTCGGCCTAACTCTAATTATCATTATTAGAGGGGTAATCTTGACCCAATGATTTGGTTTGTATAAGATATTTTAACTGAAAGAGTCAGAAACTCAGAATGAGTCAATTAAAAACCCAACTTGTTATTTCGGGGTCAAAATGGGTCGTCAACTTTAAAGAAAAGGATTGAAGTGGGTTAACATCTTAAACATAAGAGACATGTTTCGGATTGAAACTATTTTCCGGCAGGAACAAGTATCCGAACTAGACGGTTTACAGCACAAAACGTGTTCCAGATCAGAACGAGTTCGGTTCAGATTGGGTTTCGGCCCGGGACGGATTTTGGGTTGAGATTGGTCTCGGGCAGGGACGAGGTCGAATCAGATCGGGTTTCGGGCCAGCATGTGTTTCCGCACAGGACGAGATTCGGAACGGGCTCGGTTCGAGTTTTGGGCTGACACGCACGGGACGAGTTTTGGGTCGGGATGGGTTTCGTTTTTGTTTTTGTTTTTGTTTTGTTGTGCCCGGTTTTTTCAGTTGCGTTTTGCAGGTTTTTTATTTGTTATATTAAAGAGATCATTGAAATAACAACATATATTAGAGAGTAATAATATGTCAAATAAAATTATAAAATATATTTTAAGTCTAGGGGAGAGGGTATGACAAGTATACAAAGGGGATACGTTTAGCCTAACTATTGTTCAATTTATTATCTCTGATGTATTAAGAAGCGTTCGATGGATTTTCCTGTGGATAAACGATACAAAGAGATTGAGTAAAAAGAAAAAATATAGTTTTAATAGATGTTACAAAATAAAGATTGAAATAACGAAAAAACATGTAAACAAATTTCAAATCTTCTATCTTGGTAAGATAATTTTTTTTTACGTACCAACCGACTTACGTGTTATATTATAATAAAAACACGCTTAAGTCGATCTCTATATATATACACATTCAATTTCAACAATTCTTTCATTGCCTTGATTCCATCCAAGTTCAGAAAATAAGGTAATTAATAATTAGTGATATATTGCATGTTAATAATCATTTAATGTTCTATATATCTTCAACCATTAAACCCTAGTTTTATCTTCTTTTTAATTTGTTAACTAGGATTTCGTTCGTCATGGGTATTGAAAAGAACTCTAAAGTCGATAATGTTGTTCAAGATAAACCTACTTGTTGCGGAAGCCCAACGGTGGAGGTTATATTTAAGTCCTTTGTGGGCTTTCATTTTACTTTTCCAATCGCTTTCTCCTTCGAACCGATGATTCATATCCGGTTCCAATGACTACAAAGAAGTTTGGAATTGAGTTTTATGTGAAATCGATAGAAAGTTTTGATAACAAGTATCCGGTTGGAACAACCAAACGATCGAAAGCTGAGGATGATATCGTCTCGGAGTACTTCTACTATGCTAGTATATGCTGCAGGGATGAGCTGCATTGGCATCGTGAACTACGTCGAGATTTTCCAACTCCGACGTGTGACAAGATTCAAAAGATGGGATATCATGGTTGGCCGTTTGTTTGATTGATCGATCGTCTGCATGCTTCTTAAGGTTTTACGTACATTCAATATTATGTTGCTGTTGATGTTGATTTTTCAATTTTTAGGGTTTTATGCACTTTTGGTTGTTTTGTTTATTAAGTTTTAACATTAATGTCTTGTTTCTATTAGCTATGATATGGTTAGAAGAGCGATGAAGAAACAATTTTTATTTTTATTGGGGTGTTGGTTAAGTTTAACAAGTACTAATTCAATATTCAAATGTAATATTAAAATACCTTAGACACCGTCAAATTAAGAATCCAAACAAGTGTATGGTATGATCATTAGGGCTGTAAACGAACCGAATCAAACCGAACAAGACTTTGTACATGTTTGTTCATTAAGCTTTTAGCGGACAAGAACGGTTCACAAACACCTAACATAACGAAATTTCTTATTCGTGCTCGTTCGCTAAGAGGATGACTTGTTCATGAAAGCTTCACAAACACAAGTGAACACAAACAATGTTTTTATTTGATTTGGTTAACCGATAATGGTCAATGCCAATGATTCTGGCTACAAAGTTTGCGTTTGTGATTTTTTTAACATGCACACATGTTAATTTACATATAAATCAATTATATAATACTTGTATAAAATTGTATATTATCTATATGATAAATTTAGGAAAGTCATTAAAAAATATTAGAAACCTTTTTGAACATACATAAACAAATAAACATGAACGCATATAACCAGACTTAAACGAAATGCTATCGAACGTTCACGAATACAAATGAACAAACATGGCTTTTGTTTTTGTTCGTTTAGTTAATCAAATGAAATTCTTTATTCATGTTTGCTCATTTATTTAACGAACGAGCATAAGCGAACTTTCCACTAAGCAGTTTATGAACGGCTCACCGAACTTTCGATTCAATTAATATCCTACTGTTGTGTTTAATTGTGTACTGATATAATTTCACTCATTGAGAATCCAAAATTTGCCTTTACAAGCCCATCAGTGTAGTAATTTCCTATTGGGCTTTGTTCAAATTTGGCCCACATAGTACATTGAAAGTTAAAAATTAAATGAAAATATTTGATTATCGAATGAGAAAAGATTTGACATCACCACCATTTCGATGCTAAATATATCTTCTAGAATCATTTACAATTTTTTTATTGGAATATATTCTTTCTTGTCTGTCAGGTCACCACACTTTCTAATTTAGAGAATCCCGTTACTCAACTCTAACAGACTTGATCAACCTAAGATAATAACAACTATTCCTCTGTAATATAAAAGTGACCGATTTGGCAATCCAGATATGCAAAGGTTGATGTTTTTTTTAAAACATAGACTTTTATTGTTTCTTAATGCTTCATTGCACTTGTATGTGAGATTTTGAGCCTCCAGGCTCCAACTTTAGGATGAGTGAAGTTCCAATAATTTGGAACTGTTCCATGAATACAAGTACACAACCCTATTCTCGACGAGTTATAAAGGCATCGGACGAAGTTTTGTATGTCAGGTTAGTGCAGATAACTTCATCTGTAGATTGCCTTGTCAGCATGTTAAGATCGACTTAAAACATCATAAAATTTTTGAACTTAATGCACATAGGCTAAACTGTGATGTCGGCCTCCTTCGCGCAATTATTAAAGTCTTTTCGTGATTTTAGACTTAGGGACTGTTTGTTTACATCTTAATGGAACCATTCAGATGGACACATCTGATTCATTCAGACTTCAGACTGTTTGGTTTCAGACAGAAAAACATCTGAATTAAAATTTGGGTTTAAATCATTTAGACTCATGTTCTTGCTAAATGAGTCAGATGCTCATTTAGATCTAAATGAACCAAACAGTCCCCTATCATGTAATGTTGTACGCGTGATATATTACTTGTTAAAGAGTTTTATTTATAACCAAGTCACCTTGCAAGGTGATAGAACCAGGGGCGAACCTGGTTTTTTTCGTATGAATCATTACCATTCCATTGTCTTATTTGGTTAACTTATAGGAATGAAATGAATAATTACTTTATGTTGTTTGGTATCCAAAAAAAATTGTATGAATGAAATATAAATAATAAAAAATACTCATATCCCAAAATATATATTTTTTTTACCAAAGAAAAAACTAAAATGCCGACGGTTGTGGTGGTAGCTTCGACGACGAAAATGGTGGTGCTGGGGGTGGGGGTGGTGATAGTAGCATTGGTAGTGATGGAGATGGTAGGGCAGCGACGACGGTGGTGGTCATGCATCGACAATGGTGGCGGCGGTTATGGTTAGGTGGTGGTGGTGGTGTTGAGAAAGTAGGGCGAGTGATGAATGGAATGAAAAAAAAAGAAAGGGGTGAGAATGAATGGTTTTGATAAAATGAGATTCCATGTGTAATGGATAATTCAATTCCATTGAGTAACCAAACACCACTTTCTTCATTCTCACGTAATGAATCATTTCATTCTCTCTGTCATTCTTACATACAAAATGCTACCTTAGTTCTGAGTTAGTGGGCATGGGAACAATGCAGGCTAGTTGTGCTTCATGTGAATGATACTTGTATCAGAGAGTATCTCAAATGAGCCCCCATCTAGAAACCTTTAAAAAATGGGAATTACTAGAACGTTCAGGATTTGGATTCTGTTCAAAGTTTCTCGCTGAAAGTTGATGGAATATGAATGAACCAAGGGACATGACATGTTTTTGACTTGACAACATTTGAAACTTCTCCAAGAATTATTTCATTCAAGTTCAAAATATATTCTTGAATTTTCTCCTAACTATTTTCGAAGGTTTTCAAATTTCAATTGAAAATAGGAACTAAAATCTCATTTTTTTTTTCATAATAGCCGCCAAATTAGTTGATTTGGGTAATCAGGTTTACTCTTATCTCCATTTTGTAAAAACCACCTTAAGTGTTTTTTTTTTATTTTAAGGTTTGCATGTTTTTATGGTGACGGCGTCATGACTCATGAGCAAAGGCTGGTCAAAGGATCAATTAGATCTTTCCTTTTTGTTTAATTATTATTTTATCTTCATGTTAAATTAATTTAAACAATATTTAATCATTACAAAAGGCTTCAACCACTACACATACATATGGAAAAAGCCCTTATATATTCGTGGAGTTGACGTTACAAATTTAAACAATTTTGTATAAACTTATTTTTTGAAAGGCTGGTATTATTTAAAAGAAAAAAAGGGAGGCAACAAATGAGAAGCCGAACATATAATAAAAGAAAATAGAAATGCAGAATTAACAAGTACCAACACCCTATAAAGTGCACCATTTTCCCATTCAGGCTCGATCTCTTACTACGATGTTTCACCCACATGAAGAACGGGGATTTCGATGTCGTTCGCCACTTTGAAACGGCTCATTATTAAAGATGAAGTCATTTCAAGATTTTCAAATCATCCAACATTCTATCGTCGATATAGGTTGAACCACGATACATTCCTTCTTATTCTTGATATTTTTCCTTGGGTAATCTAGTATCTCCTCCGCCATACTAAAGTTGTCTCGTCTTCCATTTGTATAAATTTATCTGTTTTTTACAGTACAATTTTTATACAACTTTATTTGATTTGATATTTTAGTTATAAATTTGAATGGTTGACCATTTTGTTTTTTATTAAGGCACAACTCAGATTTCTTTCTTTCTAGCACGTTTACTCGTTTGCGTGTATAGAGATTAGAGAATGACCATGGCCATTTGCGTTAGTTGACTTCTAAAAGCATTTTTTTTAGTCATCATCGTTGGCACGAAAATCTATTCCTTAATTAGTAATCGTTTCATTAAAAAGCACTAATTAGACTATTTAACACCATTAGTAGAATCGCAAAGATACTGTGTAAAAGTTTGGACTCGGCTCGTTTAATTTAGAAAGCTCATACATTTTAAACTCTAATTCTAAAGCTTGTGTTCGACTCATAACTAGTTTTTCAAATTCGGTATTGACATTTTTATTATTTTCAAATATTTTAATTATATATATATGTGTACACTTTTTATTTTACGTATAAAATAATTAATATATAACACTTAGTTATTTCTTTCATTTTATATATTTATATATAAAACTGTTATGTGTTCCGTGTATATTTAATGTATTAAATAAAAATGTTAAGTACAGCAAACTCGTTTAGGCTGTCAAGCATAACGAAACTAGATAAATGACGTTTGAACTCAGGCTTGTTTGTTAAATTAGCTTGAAGGCTAAACTCGTTTGTGACCGGCTCACTTTCGACTTTTAGTAGCCGATTGTGTTGACTCATTTACCCTGCTAAATTTATTCTATAAAAACTAAAATACAATGAAACTAAAACTAATGATTACAGATTATAATTGGTCATAAACTGTAAGGCTGAGGGGTGTGGGGGGCGCGAGAGGGGGCGTGAGTGGGGGCGCCATCCAATAATATTGTGACGTGTGGCAGAGAGAGAAACTTGATAAGATGGGTATTGGTAGTGGTGATAGCGCCCCGGGGCATGGTGTGGAGGGGCGCGAGAGGGGGCGCGAGCGGTTTTTTTTTTTTTTTTTATAAATGTATTACCCAACGAATCCGGAATTTCTCAAAAACTCAATCGGAATCCGGTCAAAACCTCAACGAATCCGGTCTTCAAAAACTCAATCGGAATCCGGTCAAAACCGGAATTTCTCAACCCGGAATCCGGTCAAAACCATGGCACCTTCACTCTCTCTCCTCCTCCTCACCACCACCGTAACCTCCACCGGAATCCGGTCAAAACCATGGCACCTTCACTCTCTCTCCTCCTCCTCACCACCACCGTAACCTCCACCACCATCGGCGTCACCTACACTCGGTGGTTGAATTGAAGCTTTTCTGCACGAATATATATATATATATATATATATATATATATATATATATATATATATATATATATATATATATATATATATATATATATATATGCTGAAACATTCCCAAGACACCCAGCTTAAACCCCAACGGCTCTATTTTGCATCCCAAGACACCCCTCACGCTCAACCTGTCCCGCGAGCCTCCTGGCGCCAGCCTCGTTTTCCGCTCTCGCGCCCCTCTCGCGCCCCTCTAGCGCCCCGGTGGTGTGGCTCTCGCGCCCCGGGGCGCGAGCGAACTCCCTCTCGCGTCCTGACTAGCGCTCCGCACCCCTCAGCCTAATTACAAAAGAATAAAGACAATATCTTCCTTAAATTAAAAACTACAAAAACCTTTTCTTACTTTCGGATCAGAAATTCTTCCCCTGATTCCCTGTCGACCCGTTTAATCCACCTCCCATTTTTCACCTTACCCGAACCCGACCCGGATTCCGCAGCCGCCACGTGGGCAACTTCCAGCCCATTTCCCACCGGAAGAAACACCGATCTCACAATCCGCCGTGATCCACCGTCGTCAAACAAACTTCGCAAGTGAAAGTCCGAAACCACCCGTAAACTCGCGTTCTTACAAACAACCACCGCTCCGCGGTGGCCGAAACTTGCTGCTTTTAAAACCCGAGCAAAATCATGCTTCTTTGAATCAACCACCAAGAAATCTATGATGTCCAGTTTCTTAACCACGGTTTCCGGGTCTCCAACCATCACTTCGGGCGCCATGCTGTACTTCTGCATGGCTTTGACGTACATAGTTCTCGACTCCTGGTTGGGAACTATGCACACGTGTCTGCCGCACGTGTGGGTTGAGGCTACTGCCAACCCGATGCTTGTTGTTATCACATCGCCGAGACACCAAGTCTCGACGATGAGGCTAGCGTTCCAACCCGCGGCCATAGCGGATATTAATTCGCTCACACTTGATCCTTGGTAAAGCTCACACTTTATAAGAGAAAGATCTAAATATTAAGAACAGTTCACGATGATATAGTCACCATCAAATAGGTGTTTACAAACACTCATGCCACCTTTTTTTTAAGAAATTAAATAAAATTATTTGTCAGAACGAACCGTTCGAATAATATTCAGGTAACCATTTTAACCTAAGGATGGTCAAACTTTAAAAGTTTATCCACAAAATACCCTGACACCAATTTTAACAAAAACTTTAAAAGTTTATCCACAAAATACCCTGACACCAATTTTAACAAAAAGAAAAAATAAAAGAGAGTCAAACTTTAAAAATTATTGGATAGAATGGCCTTTTGAACAAATCCGGATAGAAGGCAGTTTTGGCCGTTCTGACCATATGGAGTCAAACTTTGATTATTGTTTTATTATTAAAAGTTAAAACAGTTGTCTGTCCAATATCCGGATGACCGTTCTAAGTCTGACCATGAACAATCGAACTTTGAAAACTTTTTGTCAAAACGATTGTTCGACTTCTATCTGGACGGCCATTTGAAATGGTCTGAGATTAAACGTAAGACGATGCATGTATAATTCAACTATAAAACATTAACCAAGAAAATAGTAATTGATAAACATACCGATTTAACAGTGTCCATGAAAGCTTTTGTGGCCATCTCCGGCGACCAAACAAGTTTCATCTTTCCAAATATAAGTTAGCTTGTTTTTGTTCAACTAGTGGTTTTAAAGTTTGTAAAAATTTTCATTGATTATATATGAGAAATAAATAAAGAATATTAATTGTTGGTCAATAAAGCTAGAGGGGTGAGATCGTTGACTCATCTACGAGAATCCAACGTGTGGATTAAGATGCAAAACAATGGGATGTTATGTTTGGTTTGGTTTTGTCTTGATCAGACCGACAAGTATTTAATTAACGGTAATGATTATTATTATTTGGTTAGAATTAATCCAAACATCGTAATCAGCTTGTTAAGGATAATATATTCAAACGATCGAATATTCAGTTTCAAACACACCCAACTACGCGTTTGCTGTTAACTTTATCTCTTTCGACAAAAAATAAATTCAAGAATTACGTACAAAGATGTATAAACGACTTGTATGTGAATGGAATAATGTATAAAGTTTATATTAAGAAAAATATTCACTAGTTGTAGGATACACAATGACACTCACACGTAATACTGAGTTGGAGAAGTAATGAAACCCCTTTTAAGTTTTAAGGAATGTAAAATTCATTTAATTTTTAAAATATGATTATAGAATATAATATTTATTTAAAGTAAACTGTTAAAATTGTCGCCGACAACTGGTCACTTTAATGATTTTCGTCCAACTTTTTGTTGAACATAGACATTTCAGGCTTCCCAATTATTGTTAGCGACGTCCAAATTTTAACAAATCCGTCTTTTTTAACTATAGCTTTGTTGGAGGTGGGGTTTGTTTTTGGAGGGTTTTGGCCTGTCATTAAGTTACTACCAAAAAATACTTTTAGTGAGTGTAGTCTTGATTTTAAATTTAATAAATTCATTTCAGGGTTGTGGGTCACTGTACCTTACTCGTGGGGTACTAACCAGGTTTTAGTTTTTCAGGAAAATTATAGTAGAACTTGTTGGAACCGGTTTCATATCTACACGGTTAAAACCCAGAGCCGACCTGGTTAAATTAATACCTGATCATATCCAGACCCGTTTCTTAAACTTTTTAATTTTTATTGACCATACCTTCAGTTCCGGTTATCGAAAATACCCAATTTTCTCACCTCTATGAGTGGACTATGGAATAGAGATGCACAAATCAGGTTTTTCAGATACCCGGGTTCGGGTATGGAACCGGGTTCGAGTATGACCGGGTATTGGAAAATCGGGTATTGCTAAAAAACGGGTCGGGTTCGGGTCCGGGTATTGCCTTTAAAAACATACCCTATGCATCGGGTTCGGGTCGGGTATAGAACCTGGTATTTTAAAACCGGGTATTTGAATATCCTATTTTCGGGTATTGAAAAAAACCTATTTGTGGTTTTTTCGGGTTTTTTTCCGGGTATAGATTGGATTTTTTAAAATGTTGCATTTTTAGGGGTATTTTTCGGGTTTTTTTAATGTATTTTTGGGGTATACATCAGGTATTTGAAATACCCGGTTTCGGGTTTTGGAAATACCCTGTTTCGGGTATGGAACGGGTTCGGGTTTTCGGGTATTACCGGGTACAAATCGGGTCCGGTTCGGGTTCGGGTTCTAGTACCGAAATGCATACCCTATCCGTACCCTATGGTAGGGTCGGGTACGGGTTCGAGTATTAAAAACCCGGGTATTAAAAAACCGATTCCGAGTTTTTATTTCAGGTCCGGTTCCAGATTCGGGTTTTTTTTGCACCTCTAGTCTAGAGTGCCAGACCGTATAAAAAGTGAGAAGTTGCCTGTGAGTTAACTTAAAAGAAAAAAAAAGTTCTTAAAATATGCTTGTTCCGAAGAAAGCCCACATAAGATCCTTTGTTTACCAGGGTTCGTTATAATTGAATTAATTTAAAAAAAAATCCATATAAAACGACAATGAGATTTCATTATTTGAAACCAAATCAATCAAATAAACTTAAACGTGTCATCAAAGTTCGAGAAAGAGACGAGAGAAAAGCAAATTAATGATATTATAACTTATCACACTTGTATTAAATAACTATTTCGTTTAAATTAGTGAGAAATGATGCAACTAATATATGTGTGGCACGTAATAGTTAAGTGTGGGCTTATTAAGTATTTCTTTATTTGTAGAAAAGGACAAAACGTAATTATCTTCGTTACTCGTTAATCTAACTTCAGTTAGTTTTTTTAAAAATGTATTGTTTACTTTTTGCATAATAAATACAATCATATACAAGGGATTGTCTTTTAGTTGCTCATATAATTGCATATTATTATCTTGTGTAATAACTAGTTTGAGACTCGTGTATATTTAATAAGTAATCAAAATGCACTTTAGCAATATACTATCATATACTAGACTCGTGTATATTTAATAAGTAATCAAAATACACTTTAACAATATACACTATTATATACTAGACTCGTATGTTTAATAAGTAATCAAAATACACTTTAACATTATATATATACACTATCATAGTATACTACTAATACAAATCCATTGTACAATACAGCTGACAACAATTTTAAAAACAATCAATTAGTTAATTAACTAACATTACTTGTTGGTTTCTTTGAAATTACACGAGCTTTCTAGAAAAATATAACATATTAACAAAACAAATTAAAAAAAACATTATATACAATGTCAATAGAACAGAATTTGTTAAAGTTTAATTAAAGATGCAGGGAAACAAAAATCATTGAGAGTTTTTAATTTTTAATTTTGTGATAAACTCGAATTTTTAAAACTAATTTGAAATTATTTCCTTAAAAATATCACTACTAAGAGAAAGGTACATTTATTTAACAAATGAATAAGAAATAATTAAAAATTTGTGAGAGTGAATATTGTTATTTTGTGATGACACCTAAGAGAAAAGTGGTGGTAGTAAATGAGAACCAAAGTTGCATGTTGTTTAGAGTTGTGTAAATTTAAATGAACTCGTAGAGCAACAAAATGAAAACCAAAATAATCACACAAATCTAAACGTACATTTACAAAGCCGTTGTGTTTTATTTTTGTTTTGATTAACAATACACTTTCAGATCATTTTATCACTATTAGAAAACTCATAGGTTTGTGAAGCATAATTGCGCCAGAAAAGTGTCACAGACGAGTAATTCCGACAAATTAAGCAGGTTGGAAAAAGCCTCTTCGTAAATTTGTATGTGACACATTTTCGACACAAACTATGACAGTTTTTACACATCATTTTATCGCAATTTTTCGACACTTAACAACTTCTACAAATTATAGTTACCGTACTAATTTTTTTAAAAATTAAAAATGGTGTACATTTAAATCGTTGTTTTCTGACATATATACAAATTGTTTTCCTACACATACATATATTATTTTTTCCAACGCAGAAATGCCAAAAATTCCAACACATTCCTAATGTAATTTGTAATATCATTAGGATTTTTTTTAGTTTTTTTAATAAATTTGTCGCAACTCTCAACAAAAAATCAAGGTTTCACTTCTTGCCGGAAATGTGTTGAAAACATATAGCAAATTGCGACGCTAAATTTACGTCACAAATTTAGTAGCAATTCATCTATTTTCTAGTAGCGGTTGTTAGTTCTTTATCGACATAAAGAGATTTTCTAATGATGATTGTAGATATATATAAGAATGTGTTCTACGAATATGTAATAACACAGTTTACCCATCGAAGTAGTAGCAAAATTTAGTAACAAACATTTAAGGTTTTACTAACTTCATAAAATAATACATGGAAAGTCACATAAACAAGTATCACCTTTGAATTAAGAGCACATGATTTATTATCCCATGTAGAGGGTTGCCTCAGGTAACCTTTGAGAGGGTATGGCTACTAATGATTTCCTTTTCTTTGTCACAAATCCAAACTCATCACAAAGCTCAAACTCATCGTCTTTAGGCAAGTTCCACTCAAAAGAATGCAGAAATGAAGCTAATATATATGTTAACATCTTGCCACCAAGAAGGATTCCAGGACATATTCTTCTTCCTAATCCAAACGGCAAAAACTTCACATTATTTCCGTTGTAATCCCATTTTCCGCTTAAAAACCTATCGGGTTTGAACTCCAATGGATTAGTCCAGTTGCGGGGATCGCGATGGATTGCCCAAACATTCATATACACGATTGTATCTTTTGGGATCGTGTAGCCACCCACCTTGCAAGATTCTTCTGGGCATCTATGGATTAGGAGAGGAAGTGGAGGGTGTATTCTGAATGTCTCCTTGATCACCGCATCCAAATATGTCAATTTGTGTAGATGGGATTCTTCAACAATATTATTCATACCAATAACCTCGGCTAATTCATCTTGAACCTTTCTCATTACATCTAAATTGTTCAAAAGCTCCGCCATCACCCATTCTACCATTGTCGACGTTGTGTCTGTTGCAGCAACTATGACTTCCTGTTGAAAGAAATATAAGGATTTTAAAAAACTCATTCGGTGAATAATATTTTCTGTGTATTGAAAGTTAAAAATCAGACCCCTTTACATAAAAAAGATCAAATTGAAAAATATAATGGTAAAGGTAATCAATTTATGATAAAACTAACTAACAAATGATAATGATAAAATATCAATAACTATCATAGTATTCTAAACCAAAAGATAGATACATCTAATAATAATAACCACGCCTCTTATATTTAAAGTTTCCATGTTTAGTATAACTTTTATAAGACAGAACAACAATATTAGAAAAAAAAAAAGAACAACATACCATCAAAAGAGCTTTAATTTGGATTATGTTAAATGATGTGGGAGTGTCTTTCCGGTCTCTAAGCTCTAATAACATCTGCAGAAAATCCATCCTTCCATCTCCTTCAACTGCTCCATCTATTTTGTTGGAGTTAGTTTTAATTCTTTTTTCTATAATGTTATCAAAAACATGATCAAAATACTTCACTTGCATCTGCATATCTCGCTGCCTCTTTTGTAGATCAAACCATGATAACACCGGAAGAAAATCGGAGATGTTTGGTGCTCCTAGTAACTCAACAACTTTGTATTCAACTTCGCGGAACCTATATCTGGTATAGCTAGATTCCACCCCTTCATCAGATTTGCTACAACCCCATAACATGCTTGTCACCACATTAAGCTCTGTGTAGAAAGCGATTTTATTAATATCAACCTTTTCCCCTATTTTAGTATAAACTTCATTCACTGTCTTTCTCACTTCATGTGTTCTAAAACTCTCACAAGCGTTTAGATTTGTGTTGTTCATCAAATTGTGAACTAAAAGCTTACGCATGTTACGCCAATGTGTCTTGTCGTCGGTCCAAGCGATATCAAGCCCACCATAAGTGAGCAATGATGCTGTTATTGGAGTGCTGCGGTTTGCAAAGGTGTGGTCCAGATCACGAGCCACGACACTTACTAGGTCCGTGGAGTTTACCACAACATGAAGCTTACTTCCTAGCTTCAGACTGAAGATGGGTCCATATTTGTGAGCCATCTTGGTGAATATTTCATGTAAGTTGGAGCCGAGAAACGGGAGGTAGCCTACGATTGGTAAGCCGTAAGGACCTGGTGGTAAGGAAGTTGTGCCCTTTGTTGTATAGAAGAATAACAATTTGTGCCATAGAAATACTAGAGTCGGAACAGAAATGGTGAGAATTGTGCGAGCAAGATCGTCTCGCTCGTTGTTGGCTTCCCACCACCATGACCAGTAGGTAATCATTTTGAGATAAATGTTGTATCCATGTATTGATATCATTTCTACTAAAAATGATATGTTAGCAGTCTGCTTGTTATATTTATGGTTGATTTGAAGTTTGGTTATCTTGACTAAATCACAAAATGATAAAATGTCCCCCAACAGGTGTCCAGCTAGCTTTATTGGTTATCAAGGGTCATTTTATTTTCTTTAGTCAATGACCGTGGCCCAAGTCAAGTAAAGAAGCTTCAAAAACAAATAAACAAATTAAAAGCACATGGCTCATTTTTTTTGTTTTTTTTACTCAGGAGCAGCAGATACTGTACTCCTATTAATTACCTCTAACACCGTTAAGTATTGTTTGGTTCTTACCCATACAACTTGATAAGAGCTACGGTTGCCAAGTCAGTCCCCCACTTTTGATGGATTTTTGTCGCAAGCTAAACATCGAATCGAAATCGATGTTTTAGGGGTGGACATGTTAACGAATATTAAGCATCATAACATATAAGTAGCATTTATGATTTGCTATTATTATCTAGTAGTAGTTAGTTGTCGAGTAATGGGTTAATATCAAATAACATAGCGAATATATACATTAAGCCTAGACCTAGATTATTCTAGGCTAGTATCAATACATGTTGTATTTTAATCTCTTTATGAACTCCACTTATTTATCCAAATGTAAGAAACAGGAATATATATCTGCCTATCACTATATCAGATAATTTATATCATAAGTAAAACCTTGCTTCAGATAATCTTTAAGAAGGTATAGCAAACAGCGGTTTCCTTTTCTTGGTTACAAATCCAAACTCGTCCGAAAGCTCAAATTCATCATCTTTTGGCACGCTCCACTCAAAAGAATGCAAGAGGGACGCTAATATATACATCATCATCATCTCCCCAAGAGGGATTCCCGGGCATATTTTTCTTACCGATCCGAACGGTAAAAACTTCAAATTGTTTCCACTACAATCCAAATTTCCATTCAAGAATCTCTCGGGCTTGAACTCCAATGGATTGGTCCAGTTTTTGGGATCCCGTTGGATCGCCCAAAAGTTCATAAATAAAATACTTCCCTTTGGTATTGTGTATCCACCCACATTGCTTGATTCATTTGGGCATCTTTGGATTAAGAGAGGAAGAGGTGGGTGTACCCTAAACGTCTCCTTGACTACTGCATCCAAATATTTTAGTCTAGGTAGATGATATTCTTCAACAATATTCATACCAATAATCTCCGTTAATTCTTCTTCAATCTTTGTCTTCACACTTGGATAATTCAAAATCTCCGCCATCACCCACTCTACCATTGTCGATGTTGTGTCTGTTGTTGCTGTCAAAATGTCCTGATATAACAATTTTTGGTTGTTTAGTAACTAAGTATTAGGACCTTAGACTCACGCGTTGCGTTGCGAAAGTTAAACTATACGAAATGCAAGCGTCAGAACGTAAAAAATGTGCACGAGCGTTGCAACGCTTAATTTGTGCGTTGTGGCACATTAAAACTTGAGATAACAAAAGTTAGATTGAAACGCAAATCGTAACGGTAAAAAATTGATTAAAATGGGAAACCAAAAAAATCATAATGACTTATTTATCTATGCTTAGATTATTTGTACATTACATGTAACTCCATTTCAGATGAAAATTACAATAAAGCATAGACTAAAAAAAACATATTGAAATAGTATACTTAGGATTTTGAACAACATCACGTTATAAAAGTTACAAGAGAAAAACGAATATATTAGGAAACTAATACAACTAATAAAATAATAATAATAATAATAAAATGATTGGCAATGGATAACATGTCACATGAAACAATTAGCAAAATCATTTTGTACACAATGTTAGTGTACATGTCCTCATGGCGGATATATATATTAAATGGATGGTTTCTCAAAACCACCTGAGTTTCGAAATAACAATGTATTTATATATAGAAAATATTATAGAAACCACCTTATAAATTAGTAAGGAATCACCTTATTTATATTACAAGCAATAGTCTAGGTGGTAGTTTGGTGGCTTTGTAACCTGACGGTCACATGTTTGATTCCGGGGTTTAGGCTAATTTTAGAACTTTTTTTTTCCTAACTTAGCTAATCAATTAGGGTTTTATAAACTAATAAAACACATATACACAAGTCCACAACGACTACCTATCTCTCTTCAAACTCACGTTCACGCACACTATTACCATATCGTCCTGTTCTCCGACCACCGCTATCGCCTGTTGCTTTTCTGGCTGACCACATGTCACACCCCCATCTTAGGCCTAGGAGTGCGACCCAGTAGTTGGTATCGTGTTTGTAAATAAATCAGAGTTGCGTTAGTTTGCGGAAGACTTAGAAAACTTTAAGGATCAAAAGTGTAACTTAGATATATATATTCAAAAGACGGGATTATAGAATACCCGTTTGAGTTTACAAAAATGATTATATGTTTATAATTACAAACCATCACGTTAAGTTTACAAAAGAAATCCGAGCCATCGGATTTATATACATAGCACTTCGATACTCCAAGTGCTAAACTTGTTCACCTGCAAAATGTAATAAAATACGTCAGCAACGAATGTTGGTGAACACGCTGACGCATAAACATTTTTCTTTTTTACTTTATTACCCCTCGAAACTACGCCTGCCTCGGTCCAACGTGGCTTAGGAATAACAAAGTCAAATAACACATTATAAATATGAGCCTCTACACTAGGTCACCTCAGCAAACACCTCATCGTTCGACTTAGTTAAGTACCCGTAAATATACACAACGATCGCACTCCCTGCAGGAGAGCGTCCTACGACCAAGGGTGGTGCGATCATGCCCATACATCGCATAGTACCACCTGTGTAAGGATCCAGACATACGTATACCACAGCCTGATGGCTAGGTTTATACCCTTATTCATAACGGTTTTATAAACACATAGTTTCTTGTAAACAATTTCATAAAGCAAGTTGACTAGTTTTAAAATCAGTAAAAGTTTGGGGGCGTATTCACCTTGTGTCTTTAGGATCGGCTTCACTCACCGTCCAAGGGTCTTTCCCTTTCTTTATCTCGCACCTATAGTACGAGTATAAATATTTGTTAGTCGGATACACGATCCGACTTAAGACCTTTAGTCTTATATCTCAATCCTCGATTGAACCTCTAGTTCAATTCTTTGTTTACTTGAAAATCTTTAGTTTAAAAGTAAGTTATAAACCCTTAGTTTATATTTAAAAACCCGACGGTTCTTCTTCTCTAAGAAACGTAATCATTTTCTTTATTATTTAAGAATACTCTTTATTCATTAAATAATATTTCATAACAAAGAATATTTATACATATACTTACACACATATATATGTATTCAATAATATTCATAATCATACTTTCATTCGTTTCTTTGTTATGTTTATTTCTCTTTTATCGAGGTATCGAGTATATCCTCGACTTAAGGCTTAAACCTTTAATATAATATTGAATTATATTGAATTCGTTATTACGCCTAACCTTAATGGCGTTTAGAACCTCTAGGGACTTGAGCAACACTCCAACACCGCTTTAACCTTCTCGACACGCAAATTGAGGAACACCAAATCTTCAATACTCGTCGACACGCTTTACGAGATTCTTCGCCATTACAACAACACCTTTGCTCGTATGTGGGTGGTGGGTGGCACGAACTCTAAGGAAACGTCGGTACACAAATGGAGGTTCGGGGCACGCTTAACGAGATTATTATAGCACGCTTATCGAGGCAACAAGGCACGAATTTCGAGGTATATTCTAGAGAGAGAGTAGTGAGAGGTTAGAGCTGATTTTGGGATGCTTGGAATGAGATCCCATGGCCGCTATTTATAGGCAAATCTTGGGTCCCATCGCGTACCGCGCCCGGACTCCTAGGAACCCCATCGCATACCGCGACGTAGGGTTGATGACGCAGAGGGTAGGTCTGCCACGTGTCGACACATGGCAGTCATCGCTCCACGTGGCAACACGTGGTGGCAGTGTTGCCACGTGGTGACACGTGGTGGCAGTGTTGCCACGTGGTGACACGTGGCAGCACATGGTGCCACCGTGTGCCACGTGGCACACGTGTCACACTGTGTCAGACTTCCCATCGCGTACCGCGATGGGAGTCTCTTCTGACCTGTCGTGTACCGCGATGGGACAGGAAAATCAGATTTTACAATTTAAACCCTGGGGTTTGGAATTTGGCAATTTTAATCCTTAGACTTTGAAAAGCTGGTACTTTAAACTCGAAATTTTCACATTGTTACACCACACACCTCCTGCCTTCCTCCAATCCTCCTGCCTTCTACTCTTCCTCGAAGATCGATTGCTCATTTGCTCGAATCCTCCCACTTTGAAGGTAAGTTTAGATTCATTTGTTAAATGTTAATTGTTCTTGACTTCTTGTTAATTGCTAACTTATTTTTTAAATTTAGTTTTAATTTGTTAGATTGTTAGTTTTAATTTGTTAGTTTCCTAGTTTTTAATTTATTAGTTTGTAATTGTTGATTTGTACGATTCTTGCAGTTGTTACATTGAAAGAGAATGCCTCCGAAAAGTTTCGGTTGAAGAAGTAATGCAACGATTTCAAAAGATAAAGACTCGTATGGAACAACTATAAATATTCTTTTAAATTCGTAAAGAATATTGTATTTATATTATATGTCTTTTTAATTTCTAGTAAGGGTGTAATTTTTATTATTTTATTGGATTTTTATTACGTAATGAACTTTGCCCAAACAATTGAACCGACCCTAACCTCAAAGGCTCAAACCAACCCGGAACTTTTTATGCCCGACTCTATGAAATTGAAGTATCTAAAATTAGTATATCACCTGAAAAGAATTTCTAGATCCACCACTACATGTACTTCCCATTTGTTATGGTTAATAGTATACTTACATTTGTAATTTCATAAAAAATAATAAATTAAATAAATCTTTAGGATCATGAACTTACAAATAATAGGACCTTTATTTGATTGATATCCAATGACGTTGAAACATCTTTCTGGTCTTTAAGCTCTAACATTATTTGAAGAAAATCCTGATGTCCATTAAATTGTAGAGTTATTAACATTGATTCTTTCTTCAATTAAATTGTCAAAAATCCTATCAAGATGTTCCCGTATCTTCAGAATCTCTTGATGTCTTCCTTGTAGATCGAACCGCGATAACATCGGTATAAATTCAGAGATATTTGGTTTTCCCACTAACTCAACAATCTTGAACTCAAGTTCTCGAAACCCACCTAATATATCCCCAGAATCGCTACAACCCCATAACATGCTCGTTACAACGTTAAGTTCAGTATCAAAAGCAATTTCATTAATATTAACCTTTGTCCCCATCCTAGCATAAAGATTACTAACTGTTTTTCTCACTTCTTTATTCTAAAATCGATACAAGCATCAAGATTTGCATTGCTCAACACTTGGCTAACCAAAAGTTTCCTCATGTAACGCCAATGTGTTTTGTTGGACCATACAACTTCAAGGGCACCATAGGTGATGGTTCGTGCCGTGACCGGAGGATTGCGCTTAGCAAACGTCTTGTCACGGTCACGAACCACAACCTTTGCTAGGTCCATGGAGTTTACCACAACATGTAACTTAGTTCCAAGCCGAAGGCTAAAGATAGGACCATATTTGTGAGTCATCTCCGTAAATCTTTCGTGTAAGTTGGAGCTCAAAAACGGAAGGTAACCGAAAACCGGTAAGCCATAGGGGCCTGGTGGCAACCGATAGTTGGTAATTGATACGGTGTATTTGTACCAAAGAAGCACTAGTGTTGGAACACAAACTGTGAGAATTGTGCGAGCAAGCTCATCTCTATAGTTTCTACTTTCCACCACCATGACCAGTAGTTGATCATTGTGAGATAAATTTGATCTTTAAAATCTGATTTTGTTATATATATATATAGCAGTAGTGGTATTCTTGGCCACATATAGGAGTGGATGATATAATGTTGATATATTTGGAACTTTCCTAGCTACCAAATTGTAACAACTTACATAATTAGAGAATAAGTTAGTTTCATGGTATATATGCTTAAAATTTAGAGAAATCCCCTTATAATTATGAACATCACTTTACTCCATTCTAGATACCATATTTTTACGAAAACCTTAAGTGAATCATCATATTAGGGGATTCACTATTATTTATTTCAAATTCAAGCAAATCAATTAAATTATAACACATAATTAGATCGTTGTTGCCATCGGTCGCCATATAATTACTAGCCCTTTTGTTTTATATATTTTCTTTCCAGATTGTAGCTTCTTGTGCTACCAACTTATTCGTTACCAACATTTATATTTTGGTATGAGCTTAGGATTTTCTCTTGCTTCGACTTCGGTGAAATATATTTTTTAATATATTATTAAGGTTTTTAGTTATATAATTACCATAATTAGAATATATGGTTTAATTAGGTCTACTTTAGAATTGTTATTGTTATACTCCTAGAAATGTCGAATAAGGGTTTCATTATTCTACAAAGAGTGATATACCAGTGTAAAACTTCACTTCTATCATATTCAATTCAGTTGGAAGCATTTGGGAGTAATTAAAGAATCTCATAGCTACAGTACCCCTTATTTTTGGGTCTTCGGCTCTTGATTGTTCATAGTTAATTAGGTTTCCAAGTCTAATTCTTTATTGTTATTGTTTTGAGAGCGAGAATCATCTACGTTTCTTTGAACTTCATTGCGTTGATGAAGTTCTTGTTTCATCTGGTGTAATAGTTTGGTTTGTGTTGATTGTACAAAGAAGTATTTCACTTTATGGATTATAATAGTAAATAGTGGTTTCCCTTCATAGGAAGTTGTACAAGTTGCGAAGAATTAGATCTTTGAGTTACCGTTAAAACATAATTAAAGGGTTTTTACTTTCAAAGTAAAATGTCTCGAATAATTCCTTTTCTTACATGTTTTATTAACAATTTTTAGTAATTTTAATTTAACTTTTTTTAAGATAAATTGTTTTTCTTTGTTTAGAAAATATTTTTATTAGCGGCATACGTGCAGCTTTTCTTTCTAGGGTTTTGTTTCGGTCAAAAATTAACAAACGAACTTTTGATCAAATTAATGCGTGAGGCTAGGTGCTAAATAGTAAAAGGATTGAACACGAGGATATGATCACGAGGGGAAAACCCCTTGAATATAATTGTCTTCGATTCGGTCAAGAGTTTACAACTTAATCTTTAGTCAAATACCTTCGGTTAAAGATTATGAGCTTAACTTTTGGTCGAATTACGAGTGAATATTATAATCTCCGGCACAAAAAACCCCCGGACGGTGAAACTATCACCGTCAAGTTTATTAATATAAAAAAACGGGTGATTACAGAGGTTGGAGCTGATAGAATATCGAAAGCTAAGTGTTACAGTGATTGCTAGTAAGCTAGATCGTGAAAAGTGTGTGTGTCCTATTGATATTATCAGCTCAATATATAACAAAAGATTACAACTGTTATCCCGAAATATCCGGAAACCCTAGACTACTTCTTCAACAAGCCGTTAGCTTCCACGTTGTTAGTTGACGAAGTTCAAGTTATATTCCGTTGCAATCCACGTTCTCATGAACACATTTAACACGTGTTCTTATCTGCAAAACAGTTAGATAATATAGGACAATTGAATTAGTCAACGTACCTTCCTCAGAATAACTGCCTGAGTCAACATCCCTAAGTTAAGCTCAATTCCGAGGATAAAAATCTGCACCCAACAATTGCCCCCAATTTTTACTGCGTGACAGCTGTAAAAATTTTAAACTTCAAAAGCAATAATATCTTCTGATATGTAAATGACGTGCGCGGGAATCGAGGAGACTCTACAGCTGCATTTCTAGGTTATAAACTATTTCCAATTATTAATCTCAACTCTTCTCCCATCGGTCCATAATCAGGTTAGTTTCTCTCTCTCTATTTTTCTTAATTTCTTAAAACTTTTCTTCTGATTCGATCAAGAATGAGGAAGAGAACCCTCGAGCGCTCAAACCTTTTTCCTTCAAAACCTCGGAAGATTTCGTTGATCAAGCCCTAATTCCGGCCACCGATGAAGATCAATGCCTTTTTAAAGATCTTGACATTAGGTCTCTGAAAGATTCAGGTCTGTTACCCGTCGACGTCGTTATCAGACCTTACGACTCTCAAGTCAAGGCTGATTTTTCTTCAAAAACCTGGGTTTGCTTCTTCTATTACCCCTTTTCGATTGGCGTTTCATATCCGTTTCCCCCCCCCCCTTATCTAAGAGTTCTTTGACGTAACCGGCCTCTCATATTCACAAATCATGCCAATGGTGTGGAGGGTTTTGGCAACAGTAGATCGTTTGAACAAAACCCATGGGTTATTGTCACACCCCCTTCTAGGGCCTAGGAGTGCGACACAACAGTTGGTATTGTAATTTTAAATAAATCAGAGTTAGATTTATTTGCGGAAGACTTATAAAATTTAAGGATCGAAAATGTAAATTATATAAAAGACGTTGTTTAAAACATCCGTTAAGTTGCTACAAAAGATTATGTGTTTTATATTTACAAATCACCATGTTGAGTTTATTACAAAATAATCCAAGCCATCGGATATATCAAAGCACTTCGTTACTCCAAGTGCTAAACTTGTTCACCTGCAAAATGTAATAAAATACGTTAGCAACGAATGCTGGTAAACACGCTGACGCAATATACTTTCTTTTACTTAATTATCCCTGCCTCGGCCCAACGTGGCTTAGGAATAACCAAGTCAAATAACACATTATAAACTAGAGCCTCTACACTAGGTCACCTCACGAACACCGCAGCGTTCGACTTAGTTAAGTACCCGTAAATATACACAACGGTCGTACTCTCTGCAGGAGAGCATCCTACGACCAAGGGTGGTGCGATCATGCCCATCCATCGCATAGTAACACCTATGTAAGGATCCAGACATATGTATACCACAGCCTGCGGGCTAGGTTCATACCCATAGTCATAATGGTTTTAGGAACACATAATTCCTTGTAAACAATTTCATATAACAAGTTTGACTCATTTGAAAACAAGTTTAAAAGTTTGGGGGCGTATTCACCTTGTCTCTTTAGGATCGGCTTCACTCACCGTCCAAGGGTCTTTCCCTTACTTTATCTCGAACCTGTAGTTATGAGTATAAATCTTTGTTAGTCGGATACACGATCCGACTTAAGACCTTTAGTCTTATATCTCAATCCTCGATTGAACCTTTAGTTCAATTCTTTATTTACTTGAAAACCGCATGTTTAAAAGTAAATTATAAACCTTTAGTTTATATGAAAACCCGACGTTTCTTCTTCTCCAAGAAACATAATCTTTTCTTTTATTATTCACGAATACTCTTTATTCAATAAATAATAAATTCATAACAAAGAATATATACATATATACTTACACACACACATATATATATATATATATATATATATGTTTATCTTATCATTTCTTTATTCTTTTCTTTGTTATGTTTTGTATTTTTTTTCTTTTATCGAGGTATCGAGTATATCCTCGACTTTAGGCCTAAGCCTTGAATATAATATTAAATTATATTAAATTCATTATTACGCCTAACCTTAGTGGCGTATGGAAATTCTAGGGACTTTGAGCAGCACTCCGACGCCGCTTTACTCTTCTCGATACGCGAATCGAGGTATGCCAAATCTTCAATACTTGTGGATACGAACTTTAAGAACCAACACCATCTTGGTTGTATGTGGGTGGGAAGTGGTATAAACTTTCAAGGAAACGTTGATACACATTCGAGGGTTTTGAGGCACACTTATCGAGGAAATCGTGGCACGTTTTACGAGGATTTTTAGAGAGAGAGTGGTATTTTCTAGAGAGAGGTTAGAGAGCTGTGTTTTGGGATGCCTGGAGTGAGATCCCATGGCTGCTATTTATAGACGAAATTCGGAACCCCATCGCGGTACGCGATGGGTCCTTGGACAGACCTATCGCGTACCGCGATATAGGTCTGTCGAGTCACACATATAGGCTTGCCACGTGTTGACACGTGGCAGCCGTTGTGACACGTGGCGACACGTGGCAGCAGTGTTGCCACGTGGTGACACGTGGCAGCACCTAGTGCCACCGTGTGCCACGTGGCACACGTGTCACACATTGTCAGACATCCCATCGCGGTACGCGATGGGAGTCTCTTCTGACCCGTCGCGTACCGCGATAGGTCAGGAAAATCGGAATTTACATTTTAGTCCCTCAACTTTGGAATTTGGCAATTTTAGTCCCTAGACTTTGGAAAGTTGATACTTTGAACTCGAAATTTTTACGTTGTTACATCCTCCCCACCTTGAAACAAATCTCGTCCTCGAGATTGCTTTACTCGAACAAGTGGGGGTATTTCTTTCTCATTTACGATTCGAGTTCCCAAGTATATTCGGGCCCTCTACGCGGGTCCCATTTAACTTTCACAATTTTCAAAGTTCGTCTTTTCAATTTCTTTGTTTTCGAATCTTCAATTTTAATTGGACGTTCTACGAATTTTAAGTTCTCATTTGATTCAACGTCTTTTAATGGCATCGCCAAAGATTCATCGGTCAAACACTTTCGCAGATTCGAAACATGGAATACATCATGTATCCCTTGCATTTCCTCGGGCAGTCGCAAACGGTATGCAACAGTGCCGATTCGTTCGAGTACCTCAAAAGGTCCAACGAATCGAGGACTTAATTTTCCTTTCTTACCGAAGCGAATGACGCCTTTCCAAGGCGAGACTTTCAACAGAACTTTGTCACCGACATTGAACTCTAACGGCTTACGACGGATATTGGCGTAACTCTTTTGGCGATCACGAGCCGTCTTAAGTCGTTCACGGATTTGAATAACTTTGTCGATTGTTTCTTGGACTATCTCAGGTCCAGATAACTGATTCTCCAGTTTCAGACCAACACACGAGCGTTCTACATTTTCGCCCATACAACGCCTCAAATGGTGCGGTTTGAATACTTGCGTGATAACTATTGTTATACGAAAATTCCATTAGGGGTAAGTGGTCGTCCCAACTTCCACCTAAGTCTATCACACAAGCGCGGAGCATATCTTCCAATATTTGAATCGTCCTTTCGCTTTGCCCATCAGTTTGCGGATGATAGGCAGTGCTAAGGTTCAACTTTGTACCAAGAGCTTGTTGGAAGCTTTTCCAGAAATGAGACGTAAAACGACTGTCTCGGTCAGAAATTATAGATAGCGGTACTCCATGTAAAGCAACAATGTTGTTCACATAGATACGCGCTAATCTATCCATAGAGTATGACTCGCTGATGGGTATGAAATGTGTGGACTTTGTTAAACGATCCACAATTACCCATATTGCATTATTTTGTCGAGTGTCTTCGGGAGTTTAGTAATGAAATCCATAGTAATCAACTCCCAGTTCCATACGGGAATTTCGGGTTGCTGAAGCAATCCAGAAGGCCTTTGGTGTTCAGCCTTGACTTGTAAACAAGTCAAACATTTCGCCACATGCGAAGCGACATTCCTTTTCATCCCATTCCACCAATAATTCGCTTTTAGATTATGATACATCTTATCACTTCCGGGATGCATCATATATTTTGACTTGTGAGCTTCGTTCAAGATTTTCTCACGCAATCCTCCAACGATTGGTACCCAAATTCTATTACCAAGTCTAAGGATACCATCGTCACCTTTGACCAACGAGTCAATGGTGCCATTTCGTTTCTCGTCGGAGATTTGGTTTTCGTTGATTGCTTGAGTTTGCGCGGATTTGACTTGTTCAAAGAGGTCGATTTGGATTTCTAAGCGCAAAGCTCTAACTCTTTTGGGTTTCTCGTGTTCTTTTCGACTTAAGGCATCGGCAACGACGTTGGCCTTGCCTTCATGATACACAATCTCACAATCATAGTCGTTAAGAGTCTCCATCCCTCGCCGTTGGCGCATGTTGAGCTCTTTTTGATCAAAGATGTGTTTCAAACTCTTATGATCAGTGTACACGGTAAATCGTACTCCGTAGAGATAGTGCCTCCAAATCTTAAGTGCAAAGATTATGGCGCCTAACTCTAGATCGTGAGTCGTGTACTTTCAATTGACGAGAGACGTAAGCGATTACTTTCTTTCATTGCATTAGTACGCATCCCAATCCCCGAGTGGTATGCATCGCTAAATACCACAAAATCCTCGGTACCTTCTGGCAAAGCCAAGATAGGTGCTCGAGTAAGTTTTTGTTTAAGTATATCGAACGCCTCTTGTTGCTTCGTTCCCCATTCGTATTTAATGTTCTTTCGAGTTAATGAAGTTAGGGGAACGACGATACGAGAAAAGTTTTCGATGAACCTACGGTAGTAGCCGGCCAAACCTAAGAAACTTCGGATCTCGGTTGGCGACTTCGGGACCTCCCACTTAGAAATAGCTTCAATCTTAGCGGGGTCCACTTGGATACCGTTAACATTAATGATATGACCAAGAAATTGCACCTCGTGTAACCAGAACTCGCATTTCGAGAATTTAGCGTACAACTTCTCGGTTCTTAGAATCTCAAGTAACGTACGAAGATGGATTTCATGATCGGCCTTAGACTTAGAGTAAATAAGTATGTCGTCGATGAAGACGATAACAAATTTATCCAAATAAGGCTTACAAATTCGGTTCATCATGTCCATGAATGCGGCCGGAGCATTAGTAAATCCAAACGGCATAACCGTGAACTCATAATGTCCATACCTTGTTCGGAAAGCAGTCTTTGGAATGTCTTCGGATTGGACTTTAAGTTGGTGATAGCCGGAACGAAGATCAATTTTAGAAAAGAAGCTAGCACCTTGAAGTTGATCGAAAAGGTCATCAATACGAGGGAGTGGATATCGGTTTTTAATTGTAACTTTATTCAACGCACGATAATCGATACACATTCGCTTGGAACCATCCTTCTTCTTGACGAATAGAATTGGCGCTCCGCAAGGCGAAGAACTTGGTCGAATGAATCCTTTCTCCAAAAGTTCGTCGAGTTGTTTCTTTTAACTCCTTCATCTCAGTCGGTGCTAAACGATATGGAGCTTTTGCGATTTGAGCAGTACCGGGAACAAGGTCGATCCTAAACTCTACTTCTCGATCGGGAGGGATACCAGGGAGTTCATCAGGAAAGACGTCAGAAAAGTTAGAAACGATAGGAACGTCTTTGATTTCTTTTGGCTTAAACTCTTCGGTAACGTAGGCCATGAATGCGAGGCATCCTTGATTCAAACATTTGTTAGCCCTAATTATGGAGATTATGCTAACTTGGCTAGCGTCTTTGTCCCCTTCAATTCGAATTGTTCATTTATCGGGGGCTTGAAGTTCCACAGTTTTGTTATTGCAGATGATACGGGTTTGGTTATCGGATAACCAATCTATACCAAGTACAATATCAAAACCAGCCAAATTCATGGGTAAAAAACAAATAGGCAACAAATAACCAGCTAAAAGGATTTTTCCGTTTTCAAGAACTTCGGAGATTTTAACGATTTCACCGCTAGCAGTCTCGACGCTTAGAGTTTTATCTAATTTAGTTAATGGTTCGTTTAATAGACTACAGAAACTATAATCTATAAAACTTAAATTCGCACCCGAATCAAATAAAACTCTAGCATAGGTGTCGTTGACTAGAAACGTACCAGGAATGTATTCTAGCACATCAGCGGCCTTTTTTGTGTCGAGTACAAAGACTCGAGCGTTTCCCTTTTTGTTTTGGCCACTTCCACCCGCACCACCAGCAGCAGGTTTGTTCTTTGGGCATTCAAAACTTAAATGGCCCATCTCCTTGCAGTTAAAGCAAGTCATCTTGTTCTTCCAACAGTTGGCAGCATCATGTCCTGAGCGATTACAGGACTCACAGACTTTAGGAGACGGGGCGAAGTTGCATCGGCCCTTATGGTACCTCCTACAAGTCTTGCATGGCGTAGAGTTGCTTTGGTTTACGCCTTTGCTCCTAAAGTTGGAACTTTCACCAGTCCTTCCTTGAGCAGTTGTTGGGGTTACCTTCTTGTCCTCTTCCTTGTTGCGGACCATGCCGCCCATCAAGTATCCAGCCAACTCCATCGCAGAGTCAGCGGTTTGAGGCAAGTGAGACCTCACCATGTCGCGAATTTCTCGCGGCTGTCCCCAAATATATCTAGTTACTTTACTGGACTCAGGGTTAACCAGCTGGGGAACAAGGCGACAGTACTCGAGGAATTTGGTGTTATACTCTCGAAGATTTGTCCCCACGACCTTATGATTAAGAAACTTTGTTTGGACTTGGTCGGTTTCATGCATAGGAAAAAACTTCGCCATTACCATGGTTTTGAACTCTTTCCATGACAAAATATACATTTCGTTTCTACCCTTACTCATTAATAACGAATTCCACCACTCATGCGCTTCACCCTTGAACATCAGGGCAGAGTACTGAATTTTCTCCTCCTCGGAACACTTGCTCGTGATAACGAGAGTCTCCATCTCCTCGAGCCTCCTCACAGTTGTGATAGCTCCCTTGTCACCATGGAATTCTTTTGGTCCATAGGATTTAAAGTCTTTGAACGTACGCCCACTCATTTTCAATTTCTTAAACTTTTGTCTAATACTTTCGTCGGCATTAGATCCATGATCACTCTCTTCATCATGAGAGGGTTTTGGATGGGATTTTACAGACTTACGAGAGGGATTAACAGAAGGATTAACAGATTGGGAATGTCTAGATTGTCTAGATTGTGATCTCCACCCAGATTCCTCTCTCACGGCTTGCTTAATCATCTTTTGAATTTTGTTCATGTATTTATCGGGAATTTCTCCTTCTTGCTCGTTTTCGGGGCCTTTCCCCTTATCTTTTATTTCTTTCTCCCTCTCTCTACGAGCGTTCTCGTTATTGTTACTTTGATCATACATATTTCTTTTTCTTTTTCAAGTTAGGTCTGAAATTTTAACAACATATTTTTTTTAAACATATATCTTTATTTATTATACATATATATATATCCAAAGGATATATATATTTCATATTACACATATTTATATATCGTTACAAACGATATATAACTTGCCCTATCCATACAGAGAATGTTTCATACGTTCTTTATTCATATACACATAAAACTATATAACACATAGTTCTCGCATGGCCATCATCTTCAGTTCTTCAGAAACTTCTTCACAACCTTCGATATCTTGTTGCATTTTCAAAGGATTGTTTCTCCAACTTTCTTCTTTTTCTTCTCTTCCTCATGCACCTTCTTCCTCCAATCGTCGGTTTCATGAAGAGCGCGGTCCAAGTGCTCTTCGTACGATTGCGGGATTATGTAGGGGTATCCATACTGCGGAGGAGGGTCTCGGTAACCCAGTGTCAGCATCTCATAATGGTTACACGGTTCAGGATACGGAACATAATTCCCGTCGGAGGCAAGGTAGAGGTAGGCCTTGGCTGCTTGGTTCTGCTCACGAATCTCGTCGGCTTGTTCTTGAATTGAGGGAATTCTCCCTTGAAATGGTGGGAAGCTTGACGAAGCTTGGTTCCTCAGATTTTCAAGGTGTTGGACATACGGGTCCATAGAACCATAGCTTGCATTGTTGGAAGTGAGTGATCCATTCATCGGGCTTGTCATCTCATTTGAGTTCTCTGGATGCTCTTCTTCCATATCTTCCTCAGACTCCTCCACTGGGTCCTCCTCACTTTCTCCTTCAGGGTCCGTTTCATTATCAGACTCCTCTTCTTCCATGGGTTCTTCTTCCTCCAGAGGTTCCTCTTCTTCTTCTGGTTCACCTTCTTCCATGGGTTGTATATCTTCAATTGAAAGCATCTGGAAGGTCTCGGTGGGCATCATTACTCCCATATTGGGTCTTCGGGACGGCCCTTCTTCATTGTTCGGTTGGGAGCTAACTTCTTGGAAAGTAGAACCTCCAGCATGCCATTCTTATTGTTCAGCAAGGTATTTCATTCATTCGGAGGATGGTTGGGAGTTTGGTAGGTATCCGGCTGGATAGTATTGTGGTGTTTCCAAGGGTTGGATGGTGAATGGATTTGACGGTACATAACCAGTTGGGAAATATTGTGGTATCTCCGATGTTGGTACCTTTGATGGTTGATACATTGGCATAGTCGGTGAATGATAGCTCAAGTGCCTTGGTGCCTCAATACTTGACTTCAGTGGACTATCGGGGATGTCAATCGGGTAATGTCGGCTTCCGGGATAGTACACCGGTTTGGACAAATCGTGTTCCACGTTTTGGTTGAAGTAGGCTTCGTAGTATCCATCACCCATGCTATCTTCGGGATATGGTTCGGCTATTGCGGCTTCTTTGGCCTTGCGAATATAGCTCTCCATATAAGCTTGGAACGACATCTATTAATATGGGTGGTTTAGAGTGTGGAGCGAGAAAGAAAGGTTACCAGCCTATCTTATCTCTAAAACACATAAACAATTAATTCTTATACTTGGATCGAAGCTTGGGTATTGTTTTATGATACCCAATTCGCTAAGATCGATGGTTCTGATACCAAACCTTTCACACCCCCTTCTAGGGCCTAGGAGTGCGACACAACAATTGGTATCGTAATTTTAAATAAATCAGAGTTACATTTATTTGCGGAAGACTTATAAACTTTAAGGATCGAAAATGTAAATTATATAAAAGACGGTGTTTAAAACATCCGTTAAGTTGCTACAAAAGATTATGTGTTTTATATTTACAAATCACCATGTTGAGTTTTTACAAAATAATCCGAGCCATCGGATATATCAAAGTACTTCGTTACTCCAAGTGCTAAACTTGTTCACCTGCAAAATGTAATAAAATACGTCAGCAACGAATGCTGGTGAACACGCTGACACAAAATACTTTCTTTTACTTAATTATCCCTCGAGGCTATGCCTGCCTCGGCCCAACGTGGCTTAGGAATAACCAAGTCAAATAACACATTATAAACTAGAGCCTCTACACTAGGTCACCTCACGAACACCGCAGCGTTCGACTTAGTTAAGTACCCGTAAATATACACAACGGTCGTACTCTCTGCAGGAGAGCATCCTACGACCAAGGGTGGTGCGATCATGCCCATCCATCGCATAGTAACACCTATGTAAGGATCCAGACATATGTATACCATAGCCTGAGGGCTAGGTTCGTACCCATAGTCATAATGGTTTTAGAAACACATAGTTCCTTGTAAACAATTTCATATAACAAGTTTGACTCATTTGAAAACAAATTTAAAAGTTTGGGGGCGTATTCACCTTGTCTCTTTAGGATCGGCTTCACTCACCGTCCAAGGGTCTTTCCCTTACTTTATCTCGAACCTATAGTTATGAGTATAAATCTTTGTTAGTCGGATACACGATCCGGCTTAAGACCTTTTGTCTTATATCTCAATCCTCGGTTGAACCTTTAGTTCAATTATTTATTTACTTGAAAACCGCATGTTTAAAAGTAAATTATAAACCTTTAGTTTATATGAAAACCCGACATTTTTTCTTCTCCAAGAAACGTAATCTTTTCTTTTATTGTTCACGAATACTCTTTATTCAATAAATAATAAATTCATAACAAAGAATATATACATATATACTTACACACACACACATATATATATATATATGTGTGTGTGTGTGTGTTTATCTTATCATTTCTTTATTCTTTTCTTTGTTATGTTTTGTATTTCTTTTCTTTTATCGAGGTATCGAGTATATCCTCGACTTTAGGCCTAAGCCTTGAATATAATATTAAATTATATTAAATTCATTATTACGCCTAACCTTAGTGGCGTATGGAAATTCTAGGGACTTTGAGCAGCACTCTGACGCCGCTTTACTCTTCTCGATACGCGAATCGAGGTATGCCAAATCTTCAATACTTGTGGATACGAACTTTAAGAACCAACACCATCTTGGTTGTATGTGGGTGGGAAGTGGTATAAACTTTCAAGTAAACGTTGATACACATTCGAGGGTTTTGAGGCACACTTATCGAGGAAATCGTTGCACGTTTTACGAGGATTTTTAGAGAGAGAGTGGTATTTCTAGAGAGAGGTTAGAGAGCTGTGTTTTGGGATGCCTGGAGTGAGATCCCATGGCTGCTATTTATAGACGAAATTTGGAACCGCGATGGGTCCCTGGACATACCTATCGCGTACCGCGGTATAGGTCTGTCGAGTCACACATATAGGCTTGCCACGTGGTGACACGTGGCAGCAGTGTTGCCACGTGGTGACAAATGGCAGCACCTAGTGCCACCATGTGCCACGTGGCACACGTGTCACACATTGTCAGATATCCCATCGCGGTACGCGATGAGTCTCTTCTGACCCGTCGCGTACCGCGATAGGTCAAGAAAATCAGAATTTACATTTTAGTCCCTCAACTTTGAAATTTGGCAATTTTAGTCCCTAGACTTTGGAAAGTTGATACTTTGAACTCGAAATTTTTACGTTGTTACAGTTATCTATTGGTGTGCCTGAGCTTGCTGCAACTTATAACTTTCGAACCCACGGATCCTTTCGCTATTATCTTCAATCCAAGTCCAGCCGTGTTTATATGATTCCCAAGGTGTCCGGTAGCGACCCTGATTGGAAAAAATACTTCTTTTTAGTTCGCCGGGATTCTATTCCTGATGGGATGAACTTTCCTACCAAATGGGTTCATAAGGGTAGGAAATCTGTAGGATAAAACTTCTTTTTGTAAACGATTTATTCTAAAATGGTTTGTTTTTTTGACAGTGGTATTTGAGGATTTGATAAAGCTTAGGAAGGATACAAACAACAGGCTCAAAGAGTTGTTCATAATTCCTGCAGAGGAAAGAGAGTTTTGGTTAGAGGAAGAAATAGGAGAAACGAGTGTGATTGCTGAGAAACCTGCTGAGAGTATGACCTCTGGTAAGTGTTTTAGGGATTTTTGGTTTTCTAGGGGTTTTGTTATCTTGAAAGTAACTTGATAAATTGTTGTGTAGGAATGCCGAAGCCAAAGTCTTTTTGTTTAGTTGATTTGGATGATCTCATTGAGGATATGCCTGTGGTGAAGCAAGAACACCCCAAGACACTTTCCCCTTCGGTGAGAATTCCAACTACTCGCCAAAAAAATGCTGCACAAAAGAAGAGGAAAGCCACCAGTTCAGCTGAAACAGAGCCCTTTGCTGATATGACCACCTCCGATGCTGTAGAGAAGCTTCAAGCTCTTGCTAACTTTCTTGGAAAAGTAAGTAATTTTTGCTTATCCTGAAAATAGTAATCTGCAGAAAAACTAATATTAATTTGGGGATAACAGAAAGCCGAAAGTTACCATCAGATATCCCAAGATGCTGAATTGTCCAAGAGAGAGGCTGAAGCCAAGCTCGCCGACCTCCTGCAAGCTGTTGACACAAAGGACAAGCTGCTCAAAAAGAAGAACAAGGAGATTTCGGATCTCAAAGCCTCATTTGAGTCAGAGAAAGCTGAGTTTCTTGAGGATGCTAAGAAGTGTGCAACCGCCAGCATTCTGGAGTCGATGATCAAGATGTCCGAGGAAGTGCAAGCAAAGGGTCATGTGATGGAGTCTTGGAATTCCGTAGCTTGGAAGAAAAAGCTCAAGATGCTAAGGGGGGAGAAGCTTGAAGAGGATGAGATGGTTGGGACTTCTGAGGTGGTTAAGGATGCTGAAGCTAGTGAGACTGCGAAGGAGACTAAGGTTGGGGAGGTGATGGATTTGGAGAAGAAGGAAGGTGATGATGCCGAGGGTGGAAAGGCTTGAACCTGGTTTCCAGGTTGTTTTTATGTGTTTTGAATGGTTGTTCCGAACAATTTCTATTTTGGTTGTGTATGGATAATGTAGTATGCTTAGGATAATGGTTTGGGTGGAGGGATCCTGGTTCAGGATGAAGCCCAAACTGTCTTTTACTTTCTGAACTAAAAACAATTATGATAGTTCGGGTGGATGGGCTCTGTTTTGAGTGAAACCCAGACTATCTTTTTTCTGCATAATAGTATTAGTATAACTTTTTATGACTTATATTGGCATGCTTTCATTTTTTTCCGTTTAAAAAAAAACTAAGTTTCATGAAAAATCTCTTAGTAATAGTTTAAGTTTTACCAGTAAACCAATATCAAGTCATAAGCTTTAAATAATATGAAAGATGAAATATTTGCAAATAGTAAATCATAACAATATCATTGTAACATTAGCATTATTCTGAAAATATTCTTATAAATTCTGGCGACAAGGCCCTTTAGAAGAGATGTAAATCTCTTAAACCTTTAGAATGAACTGGCGTCAAGGCCCTTTAGAAGAGATGTAAATCTCTTTAACCTTATATTATGGTACGTCTACCTTAAACTTATGATTCAAACCATTAGCCGAGGATAACGAGGTAACAAGTCACTATATTTCATGTGCTGGCCCCGCCTCTCAAACTAAGGCCGAATAAATCATGCGCTACAGGCGTCTTGAGAAGAGATGAAGATCCCTTGAACCTCAAGATCCAAACCATTAGCCGAGGATAACGAGGTAACAAGTCACTATATTTCATGTGCTGGCCCCGCCTCTCAAACTAAGGCTGAATTTACGTGCTCTACAGGCGACTTAAGAAGAGATGAAGATCCCTTAAGCCTTAGAAGAAGTGAAAACCCCTTATACCTTAAGGATAATCAGGCCACGAGGCCCTCAGAAACTGGCGACGAAGGCCCAAGTTAATCTACAAAACAGTCAACTCTAAGTGAGGGGTGGGTGTTAGCCTTGCTAACACCCCTCCGATGCTTAAGTCAGTATCTTGTTTGAAGAAAAATAATAATAATAAATGAATAAAAGATTAAGTTTGAGTACATACCTTAACTATTCAGTATAACAGTTATCCTCGGGATAGAAATCTTACATGAAATATTTTTTGAGATGAATAGTATTCCAAGCCCTTGGTAGTAGGTCACCATCCAAAGTAGATAATTTTATGCCCCCTTTCCTGCTTCTGAATCAATCAGGTAGGGACCTTCCCACTTTGGCGCGAGCTTGCCATCCGTAGGATTGGTAGTATTCTGAAAAGCTTTACAGAGAACCAAATTCCCTTCTTGAAACCTTCGAACTCTGATATTCTTGTTGTAGGACTTTGCTATCTTCTGTTAATAAGTAGCCATTCTGATCTTTGCCAAATCCCGGAGTTCTTCTACCGCATCTAGATCTTCAAGTAGGCTTCGAGTGTTATCTTCGGGATTTTGATGAGTGACTCTGGCCGTTGGGATAACCATCTCTGTGGGGATAACTGCTTCGGCTCCAAACACTAATGAGAAAGGAGTCTGACCAGTAGCATTCTTCGAAGTGGTTCTATCTGCCCAAAGAACGAAAGGAAGTTCCTCGGCCCATTTTCCTTTCTTAGACCCCAACTTTTTATTCAGGTTATTGATGATGATTTTGTTGCTTGATTCGTCCTGTCCATTAGCCTGAGGGTGGATAGGTGTTGATGTAATCATCTTGATTCCCCAACTGGCACAGAAGTTGGTTGTTCTCTTGCCGATGAATTGTGAGCCATTGTCACACACTATCTCTGCTGGAATCCCAAATCTGGTCAGGATATTGCGCTTAATGAATGAGATGACTTCTTTTTCTCTGACTTGAACAAAGGCTTCCGCTTCGATCCACTTCGAGAAATAATCTGTCATAGCCGGCATAAAGACTTTTACTCCTGGGGCTCTTGGTAATTTCCCAACGATATCCATCCCCCACTTCATGAAAGGCCAAGGGGATATAACATGATATAATGGTTCTGCTGGCTGGTGCAAAATGTTGCTATGTCTCTGGCATGCATCACATTTCTGAGAATAATTCATAGCATCCCTCTTCATCGTTGGCCAGAAATACCCCGTTCTCAAGATTTTGGAGAATAGAGCTCTGCCCCCAGTGTGATTCCCACAATCTCCATCGTGGATATCTTGAAGAACTTATTGAGCTTCTGCCTTCTCCAAGCACCTAAGATATGGTCCTGCAAGAGATTTTTTGTATAATATATCATTCATTATAGTATATGGGGTTACCTTTGTGCGAAAAGCTCTTGGGTTTTCATCCTTGGGGATAATTCCATCTTGAATATATTCCTTGATTGGGATAATCCAAGAACTTTCATTATCCTCAGTATTCGTGACTCCAATATCTCTACCATCTTCTGATATTTCGTTGACACCTTGTTCTTCTATTTCTAGGCTTAGGATATGTATGATAGGGATCTTGACACCTTCTGGTATCCTGAAGGATGAAGCTAAATATGCTAGGGCGTCTACTTTTACATTCTCTTCCCTAGGTACCTGCGAAATATCGAACATTTCGAAACACTTTGCTAGTTTTTTTTACTAGCTCTAGATATTTCATTAGTCTTTCTCCTCTAACAGTATATGAACCATTAAAATGATTAGTTAATAACAATGAATCAACATGTACTTGAATAAACCTGATTTTCATGTCGATTGCTAGTTGTAATCCTGCTATCAAAGCTTCATATTCTGCCTCATTATTTGTGGCTTGAAATCCGCAGGATATGGATTGAGATATAATGTCTCCCTGTGGTGATTTCAACAGAATCCCGAGACCTGTTCCTCTAACATTTGAAGCACCATCAGTGTATAGAGTCCACTTATCTTCGGTTTCTTCAAGTTGTTGGACTTCCAAGTCTGCCTTTTCTTTAAGTTCACTGGTGAAATCAGCCACAAAGTCTGCTAATGCCTGGGATTTGATAGCAGTCCTAGGTTCATATGTTATATCATATGCACTTAGCTTTACTGCCCATTTTGCCATTCTACCTGACATTTCTGGTTTTCTCAAAACAGACTTAATATGATAGTTAGTTTTAACACATATAGGGTGAGTTTCAAAATAATGTCTAAGTTTAGTAGATGCCATAATAAGGGCTAAAATTAATTTCTTAAGATAAGAATACCTGGTTTCAGCATCCAAAAGACTTTTACTTACTTAATATATGGGGTGTTGCTGACCTTCGAGATCCTTAGCCAAAACTGCACTTATAGCATTATTTGATACAGCAAGATATAGAGATAGAGATTCACCTTCCTCGGGTTTTACCAGTAGAGGAGCAGAAGAAAGATAAGCTTTTAAAGATGCTAAAGCTTCCTCATGCTTACTGGTCCACTCGAACCTTTTGTTTTTCTTCAGGATATCATAAAATTCTTTGCATTTTTCTGAGGATTTGGATATGAATCTGTTGAGCGCTGCTATCCTGCCAGTTAGCCTTTGAACATCCTTGACTGATTCTGGGGACTTCAGGTTCAGGATAGCTTATATATGTTCTGGACTCGCCTCTATCCCCCTTTTGGTAACCATGTATCCCAAGAATTTGCCAGCCTTCACTCCGAAATGGCATTTCGAGGGATTCAGCTTCATGTTGTATTTGTCGAGAATATCAAATGTTGTCTTGAGATCTTGAAGGTGATCTTCAGCTTTCTTAAACTTCACCACCATATCATCAATATAGACCTCCATCGTGTCCCCTAGTTGCTCTTTGAACATCATGTTAACTAACCTCTGATAGGTTGCACCTGCATTTCTAAGTCCAAAGGGCATAGCAATATAACAAGAAATCCCTGTGGGAGTCATGAAGGCCGTATCTTCTTGATCTGAGGGCTCCATCTGGATTTGCTGAAATCCTGAGGATGCGTCCATAAATGTCAGCATCTTGTGGCCGGCTGTAGCATCCACCATTGAATCGATGTGTGGTAGAGGGAATGGATCTTTAGGACAAGCCTTATTCAAGTCTGTGAAATCTACACAAACTCTTCATTTGCCATTCTTTTTCTGTACAACCACTACATTTGCTAACCATCAGGAATATTGAACTTCCCTAATCATTTTTGCCTTCAAGAGTCTTTCTACTTCTTCTTGAATAATTGTGTTTCTTTCAGGTGCAAATTTTCTTCTTTTTTGATGGATTGGAATGAAAGAATTATCGATTCCAAGTTTATGTGTTATAATATCTTTGGAAATACCTGTCATATCTTCATGTTTCCATGCAAATGTTGACAGCCGTGATTTGAGGAAATCGAGCAATTTTGACTCAATATCCTCAGGAATGCTAGTTCCTATCAGCACTTTGACTTCAAGATCCTCGGGGTTAAGAGGTACTTCTTTAATTTCTTTTTCCCTGGCCTCCATCACGCCTCGTGCTGGCTTCTATAATTGCTACGCCTGCTGGGGTTTGGCAGTACACTTCATGGAAGACGTGTAGCAATTCTTTGCGTCTTGTTGGTCACTGATGATTTTGATAACTCCCCACGGGCTTGGGAGTTTCACACATTGGTGATAAGTGGAGGGAACTACTTTCATCTCGTGTATCCAGGGCCTGCCTAATATAATATTGCAACAAGATAAATAGTCAATAACACAAAATTTTTGCATTATATTTACCCCCTTCGACATATATTGGGAGCTTAAATCTCCCCAATAGTGTTCTTAGTTTCTCCACTGAATCCAACCAATACTGAGGAACTGGGGACGATCTCATCCTCAGGAATATTCATCTTTTTCAGCACGTCTAATTGAATAATGTTGACAGAGCTCCCGCCATCTATGAGGATCCTGCGAACATAATGGTTAGCTACATATAAAGTTATTACCAAACTATCATGATGAGGATCTTGAACATCGACTCTATCGCTTTCATCAAAGGATATAATCCTCTCATTAGTGAGAATAGATGTCTTTGTTGGTCTGTCAGCCACTTCTAACTTTCTTTGGTCAGCATTTCTTTTCACAGCAGAATAAGAGGTTCCACAGATGTCGGATCATCCGGATATGAACATGATTGTTCTTGCATCTGTTGGTGGAGGAGTCGGCTTTTCAGGAATTTTCTCGGGATCCTGCTCTCTTCCCTTCTTCTTGCCAAGTAGCTCTTTCAGATGGCCCTTGCTGAGAAGATAGCTGATCTCCCTTTTGAGTGCAATGCAATCATCAGTCAAGTGCCCAAAGTCTTCGTGGAAGGCACACCATTTGGATTTGTCTTTCCAGGCTCCTGGTCTCTCCGTTTTTCTTGGCCACCTGGCTTTCTCACCTAAATCCTGCATAGCACACATTAATCCCCCAATATCAACAGAAAAACAATATTCAGAAATATTAGGATATTCTTCATCATTTTCCTCATCTACTGCGTTAATCCTGGGGTTATCAGGCTTATGGTAAGGCTTTGCTCGGTATGATTTTCCTGGGGATTCGAATTTCCTGTTCGTCTGGTCATACTTCGGGATATCAACTTTAGAGTTTTTCTTGTCATCTACTAGCCTGATAAACCTCAGGGCTCTGCTTCTTGCTTCGTCTAATGACCTGCATGGAGTCATAACAAGATCATCATAAAAAGATGAGTCTTTTTCTAACCCCCAACTTGAAAGCTTCCACTGCTGAAGTTGGGTTCAGATTCAGGATTTCCAACGACTCCTTACTAAACCTGGTAATAAAATCTCTTAAGGATTCCCCAGGATTTTGGGTAACCCTATAGAGATCACCTGTCATTTTCTCAAAAGTTCTACTGCAAGAAAACTGGTTATTAAACATGTTAACTAAATGAGAAAAAGAATTGATAGTGTTAGGAGGAATACTCAGTAGCCATTTCATGGCTGCTCCGGTTAAGGTAGATCTGAACCCTTTGCAAAGACATGCTTCTTTGATTTCCATAGGGATTGGATTGATCTCCATACGTTCCTTATATTGTGCGACGTGTTCCTCAGGATCCGTTGAGCCATCATACAGCTTCATATTTGGAGTTTGAAACCGTTTCGGGATCTGTACGTCGCTAATTGATGGCACAAACCAGGATATCCTGTGACTATCAGTGGGAACTTCAGCTATGGGACGGATCACGCTGGGGACGTTCGATATCATGTCCTTAAGTTTCTGCAATTCTCACGCTAAGCCCGGACTTATGCCTGCATCCTGCAAAAATCCTTGATTAGCATTAAATGGAATCGTATTGAAAGAGTTACTCTGATTAACATTTTGAGGAACGGTCTGGGCGTGGTAGCTTGTATTCCCAAACATAGTATTCCCAGGGTAGGTAAGCGGAGCAGTCGGAGTGTTAGCCTGCATCGGGATAAAGTCTCCCTGGTGCACATCAGAGAATCCTGAGGGCTGCTGAGCTTGAGCTGATCCTGAAGATACCGCCTGCTGATAAGGATCAGTCTGATGGAATAATCTTGAGGATCCAGACTAATGGGACAATCCTGAGGATCCAGACTGCTGGAATAATCTTGAGGATCCAGACTGTTGGAACAATCTGGAGGGTCCTCCCGGCTGCGACAATCCTGAGGATCCTGTATGTTGAAAAGGCCCAGCAAATGACGAATACGGGTATCCTTGAGATCCGGATAACTGCAATCCCGCAGTCCCCAAATGCTGGAAAGACGGGGGTCCAGAGTTGTACGCCGTGGTTGGCTCTGGATGCACCAATACTGAGGATCCTGGAGGAGTGAAATCCAAAGATCTCGGGATTAGTGGTGTGAATTCTTCCGCCGACTTCTTGGCTTTCTTGAAATCTTCCAGTTCCCTCACGAGCATCTGGTTGGTCTTGTTCTGGCGATCCATCTGTTCCTGTAATCGTCTGTACAGAGACAGAAGGTCGTTGTTGGACACCATGATGGGGTCCTGGGAAGATGGTTTCGATCCCGAGAACACAGGAGTTGCAGTTTTCTTCTGAGCATTGTCAGGCTTCTTCGGGATAACACCAGCAGGAGGAGGAGGCATGGGAGGCCTCCCAGAGGATTCCGAGACTGCGGCAGAAGAAGAGACAATCTTGGGTTGTGAAGACATGTTGTGGATATTGAGAGTAGGGTTTCGTTTGAGAATGAATATTGATCAAAGCACCGTTTGCCCCACGGTGGGCGCCAAATTGTTTCGGTCAAAAATTAACAAACGAACTTTTGATCAAATTAGTGCGTGAGGCTAGGTGCTAAATAGTAAAAAGATTGAACACGAGGATATGATCACGAGAGAAAAAACCCTTGAATATAATAGTCTTCGATTCGGTCAAGAGTTTACAACTTAATCTTTAGTCGAATACCTTCGGTTAAAGATTATGAGCTTAACTTTTTGTCGAATTACGCGTGAATATTATAATCTCCGGCACAAAAAACCCCCGGACGGTGAAAACTATCACCGTCAAGTTTATTAATATAAAAAAACGGGTGATTACAGAGGTTGGAGCTGATAGAATATCGAAAGCTAAGTGTTACAGTGATTGCTAGTAAGCCAGATCGTGAAAAGTGTGTGTGTCCTATTGATATTATCAGCTCAATATATAACAAAAGATTACAACTGTTATCCCGAAATATCCGGAAACCCTATACTACTTCTTCAACAAGCCGTTAGCTTCCACGTTGTTAGTTGACGAAGTTCAAGTTATATTCCATTACAATCCACGTTCTCATGAACACATTTAACACGTGTTCTTATCTGTGAAACAGTTAGATAATATAGGACAATTGAATTAGTCAACGTATCTTCCTCAGAATAACTGCCTGAGTCAACATTCCTAAGTTAAGCTCAATTCTGAGGATAAAAATCTGCACCCAACAGGTTTTTAGAAAGATTTTCTCTCCGTGCGACAATAACTGATGATAGGAAAACACACAAATTAATCATGTCATGGCTACATTAGTAGCCCTACAAGAAGAAAAACCATCACAATAATTGAGATAAATAATCAGCCCACGTACTCAATTTGTACACTCCCAACTCTATGATGTGAATTGAGGTAACTCTAAAGAGCAATGAATGAAGTGGTCCATCATTTTCTGGTGGATGCCGACAGAGCTTCCGATGATGGCAGATTTTGAGAGCAAAATTCAAGTATGTTGAATTTTTGGGTTATATATTGGTTTTTTTTTCTTCTTTTTATCTGTGTGTGTTGTTTTTTTCAAAATCTATAATATATATAAACGAAAATATAAAAATCCTACGTGTCGCTATGCGGTCGTTCCCCTTTTTTTGGAGTCACCAGATTTCCTTGATTTTTAAATAGAGGCTTCTCATGCATTTGACCCGAATTCATAGATATGGGTGTAATCAAACCCATATATTTCTTAAACGGGTTATAACATCTCATTAAATTAAAAATTAATCTCACCAAATATTTGATATAAAAATCCTACAAAGTAGGGATATATTAAAAATTAATATCTGATATATTTAAAAAAAGATATATATTATTTATAAATAAAAAACAATTTTATAGTAAAAAAAATAAACGGGTCTTGAAGCTCATCAAACCATATAGTTTTTAAACCGGGTTATAACATCTCATTTATTTGTGAAACAATTTATCATCAAAGCATAAGTATATTATTAATTTTATAGAATAGAAAAAATAAAAATTCAAAACATATATTAGAAACAAATAATATAAAACAATCCCCGTAAATAAACGAAACATTTAAAAGCTTTATGATTGTTTCTTACATTTACTCAAGCCACCATATTGTTTTATTTGTAAATAACGACTTCAAGTGCATTTGACCCGAATTCACGGTATGGGTCTCACCATACCTAAATAACCTTAAACGAGTTATAAAATCTCACTGTTTTAAAAATAAATTTCACCAAGTATTTGATATGCAGATCTTATAAAGTAGGGATATGTTAAATATCAATATCCAATTTTTTATAAAAAGATATATTATTTATAATAAGAAACAATTTTATAGTAAAAAAAAATAACATGTCATTTATTTGTGAAACTATTTCATCATCAAACTCTAAGTACATTATTAACTTTTTTATAATACATAAAATAAAAATGCAAAAAAATGAATATTAGACACAAAAAAAAAACAAAACCCCCGTAATACGGGGGATAAAAAGTAGTTAGTTTTATAAAAAACAATTATTGATGAATTACTCAAGGATATTTAATGGGCAAGCGTTCCCACCAAACCGACGAAAGTTAATTGATCTGTTGACATCTTTTTTTGTTAATTTTAACAGAACCGGTTGTCGGAAGTCTATATGAAATTCCGATGGAATTTCATCGTTGGTAATATTCCGTCTTTGTGACTGTGATACCCATTTGTATGACCGTGATAACAAATTCCAATACTTTAGTATTTTATTAACATCACATTATAAACGATACATTTGCGAAATGGAAAGCCACATAAGCAAAGTATCTCCTACGAACACACACACGTATATATTTATTTATCTCAAATAAAGGGTTGCATCCGATAACCTTTGAGAAGGTGTGGCTACTAATGGTTTCCTTTTCTTTGTCACAAGCCCAAACTCGTCACTAAGCTCAAAATCATCATCTTTAGACAAGTTCCACTCAAAAGAATGCAAAAGTGAAGCCAACATATACATTAACATCTTGTCACCTAGGGGGATTCCCGGGCATATTCTTCGTCCGGATCCAAAGGGCAAAAACTTCAAATTATTTCCATTGTAATCCCATTTTCCCTTTAAAAACCTCTCGGGTTTGAACTCCAATGGGTTTGGCCAGTTGTTGGGATCGCGATGGATAGCCCATGCATTAATATACACGATTGTGTTTTTTGGGATTGTGTAGACTCCCACCTTGCAAGATTCATCCGGGCATCTCTGGATTAGAAGAGGAAGCGGAGGGTGTAATCTGAATGTCTCCTTGACCACTGCATCCAAATATGTTAATTTATGCAAATGTGATTCTTCAACAATATTGTTCATACCAAAAACCTCGGTTAATTCATCTTGAACCTTCCTCATTACACTTGGATTATTCAAAATTTCCGCCATCACCCATTCCACCATTGTCGATGTTGTGTCTGTTGCGGCGACTATTACGTCCTGGTTTATCAAAGTTTAATTTTATTTATTAGTATATATATCTTGTGCTAGAAAGAACAATAATAAGTAAAAAAAACGTACCATCAGTAGAGCCTTAATTAGAATTATGTCAAATGAAGTATCAATGTCTTTCTGATCTTTAAGCTCTAGTAGTATCTGAAGAAAATCCTTCCTTACATCTTCTTCAACCGCCCCATCGAGTTTGCTAGAGTTGTCTTTGATTCTATGTTCTATAATGTTTTCGAAAATCTGATCAACATATTCGACTTGCCTCTCCATATCCCGTCGCCTTTTTTGTAGATCAAACCGCGCTAACCATGGAAGAAAATCTGAAATGTTAGGTGCTCCTAGTAACTCAACAATTTTAAATTCAACTTCACGGAACCCATCTCCAATATAGTTAGATTTGCTACAACCCCATAGCATGCTTGTCACAACATTAAGCTCCGTGTTGAAAGCGATTTTATTAATATCGACCTTTTCCCCTATTTTAGTATAAACTTCGTTCACTGTCTTTCTCACTTCATGCGCTAAAACTCTTACAAGCGTTTAGAATTTTGTTGTTCATCAAATTGTGAACTAAAAGCTTACGCATGTTACGCCAATGTGTCTTGTTTTCGGTCCAAGCGATATCAAGCCCACCATAAGTGAGCAATGATGCTGTTATCGGAGTGCTGCGGTTTGCAAAGGTGTGGTCCAGATCATGAGCCACGACACTTACTAGGTCCGTGGAGTTCACCACAACATGAAGCTTACTTCCAAGCTGAATACTAAAAATGGGTCCGTATTTGTGAGCCATCTCGGTGAATATTTCATGTAAGTTGGAGCCGAGAAACGGCAGGTAGCCTAGGATTGGTAAGCCATAAGGACCTGGCGGTAAGGAAGTTGCGCCCTTTGTTGTATAGAAGAATAACAATTTGTACCATAGAAATACTAGCGTCGGAACAGAAATGGTGAGAATTATGCGAGCGAGATTGTCTCGCTCGCTTTCGACTTCCCACCACCATGACCAGTAGGTGATCATTTGGAGATAAATGTTGTATCCAAATACTGATATCATTTTTGTTACAAATGATATGTTAGCTGCCTGTTTATATATTTATGGTTGAATTAGCCAGTTAGGACCATGGACTTGCCACTAGCTTACGGCATTAAACTTTGAAGTATGGTTATTTAAAAATTCAAACATATAGAATAAAAAAAATATGATTTTTTTCTTGAGACCATAAGATAACGACTCAAACTACACATAATACTTGAGTATACTTTCCTAAAACGAGATGTCAACCGTCTATGCTGATTTTGACGCTCTACGTATGACTCACTCAGGAAAACCATCGAGGAAACCTACCACTATGGAGAAACCTCTTAAGATAGGTTTCGAACCTAAGAACTTAAGAATTTGAAACCATAACAATCGCCCCATGCCATTATCCAGAAGACCAATTGCAACATAACTGTATAACTGATGACAGGAAAACAAAACTATCGATGTCTTGACGAAATTATTGATGTGAATCGAAGAAAAACCATCACAATAATTGATCTAAGTTTGAATTTTTTTTATTTTTATTTTGAATAATCAGCCTACCCATCTTATACACTCCAAGTACCACAATCCAATTTGTTAATATAAAAACAGGTTCTGAATATGATATATCATTTTTTAATATTATAAAGAAAACAAAACATGAAGAACTTATATGTATCATTCATTCATTTAGTATTAAAAATTTATAAAATAATAAATTCGGGTCTATAGTCACATAAATGTTCGCATGAAACCAAAAAAATAAACTTAAGTATCGAAATTAAACTGATTTACCTTGACATGGTGAGTAAATCAATCTAATGAAAAAAAATAATATAAAAATTTACAAAAGCCAATAAACTTTGAACAAAAATAAATAAGAAAATAGCCGTTTAAATCTGTGGGCTACGCCGCTACGGCTCTGAAGGCTCATGAATGCCAACCTAATCCCGGAGTACGTATTAAATTATTTTCACTATTCATAAATTTATGGATGACTTTTCTTCTTGAATACATTCATATCAATCTATCATCTCATTTGTAATCGGCCACTCGGCACCTAAAAAATAACGAAAAATGATTTAAAATGGACTTGGCTCCATCAAAACAAATGGTCCACGAAATAATAAGATATGCATATGATAAATGCATAATATGTAGCGTGTCTAAATATACAACTAACAAAATGAAAATTTATTATTCTGCATGCATTTCAGTCTGATTACAATTCAAAAAAGCAAGAATTGTCTTGAAACATATAATTTACATTTTGGACTTGTGTAAACAACATTGACAACCTAAAATTACTAGACATGTATCGTACTTTGTAACATCTGAGATGTACAATGACTCAGGGTTTCTATCTTCTTTATAATACACTCTAATTCCTTTAGCTGCAATGACTCTTATGATGAGATATATCATATATGTTTTGTGATTCGTTCAGCATGCAAACACTTTGAGCTGACGAACAAAGTTATATGTAACACGAGTTCGCTCCTGTTATAAATCTTATAGCCACAAACCATCAAGCCCAGTTCAAGGCCCAACACAGAATGAATGGAATTGGGGCTCAGTGAAAGAAACACGCATGATATGAAAGAGGCGAGAACCAGAGAATGGGATTACGAATATGATGAATGTTTAGTAAATGGTGGTTCTTCTCTCATCTTAGATTTTAGCCTAATTTCTCATCTATTCTTGTAATTCTTGATTATTCATGATTGTGTAAACGGTTTGGTTTATATCAAATTGTAAACCTTCAGTTTATCCATATCTAATCGTCTAATTCTATTAATGCTTGGGTTGTGTTAATATCACTTCACAACAGCTACTAAAACAATGATTCATATAAACTAAATGCTAAACGTATTTAAGAGGCTAAGATCAACCTCATTGAAGAGTCAAGTCCAAACTCTAAGAAGCGTTTAGATTTGTGTTACTCATCACATGGCTTTTCTTGTTGCTCCACAGGATCTCCGAACCACCATAAGTGATCAATGACGCTGCTATTGGAGCTTTGCGGCCGTTAGCAAAGGTCTGGTCCATGTCATGAGCCACGACCTTTACTAGGTCCGTGGAGTTCACCACAACATGAAGCTTACTTCCGATCTGAATACTAAAAATGGGTCCATATTCTCTCTCAAAGCGACATGGTCTAGAAAACGAGTAAAAAAAGGACACGGTCTATATTAATCCATCGATATAACAAGTAACAAACATATTCTCGTACACATATTGGATCATTGGAGTCTTGATTTGAAGTTAATAAATTCACTTGCGCGTTCGTTTCACGGAATGGAATTGAATTGGAATTGGAATTTGCATAGGATTGGAATTTGAAAGAATTGGATTTGGAATCTGAACATTCCAATAGGAATTGGAATTGACGGGAATTGAAATCCAAATACAATATTAATGTGTTCGTTTGACAAATGAATAGGAATGAAAGAGGTTTTTTTTAACAATGATAACAGCGAAAACATTTTAGTTTTTTAGATTTTTTGTTTTTTATTTATATTTTGAGTTATGATTTTTTTTTTTGAATTTATTTTATGGGTTTTCTATTGAAATTAAAAACCCCTCAAAAAAATATTCAAAAATAATAATAAAAAATTCATAACTCAAAATATAAATTTAAAACAAAAAAACTAAAAAAACTAAAATGTTTTATTCGTTGTCCTCGTTAAAAAAACAACTTCGAGATAAGATTCCAATGAATTTCCTTGAATTCCTTCACATTTTGTAAGGATTTGAAATCCTTGTATTTAAAGGAATCCAATTCCAATTCCAATTAACCAAACACATCAAAATGGAATTAAGATTTCAATTTCAACGAAACGAACACGCCATGTCATGGGATTTTAATTCCAATTCTTTTGAATTCCTACGAATTCTGTGAAACGAATGCGTCCTTAAAGATCGGGGGCATAGTGGAATCTTAATGGTGATAGACTGATAGCCAGTTAGCAACATTAACTAAATATGGGCCATACAAGTTGGTCCATGATCCACAGCTAAGCAATATGATGGGCCAGTGTCAGACCGTATAAAAATTGAGAAGTGGGCCGTGGGTTAACGTTACAAAAAAAGTTTTTAAAGGAGGCCTGTTCTGAAAAAGTTTACAATGACGTATGAAATAGAGGTGTACAAAAACAGTTTTTTCACAAACCGAACCGGTTTGGTTTTTATATGCTTGAAACCAGTTTGACCCAAACCGGTTCAATTTAGAAACCGGCTTAAACATAGAACTACTCGAACTGATCCAGAGTAGTTCGGTTCGGTTTTACCCAAAAACTGCTATACGAACCGCCAGTTTGGTTCGGTTTAGAACCGGTTTTTGAAACGAACCGGTCCAGTTTGATTTCCGGTTGTACACATATGAAGAACAAGAAACCTACCATCAATAACTATCAAAGCGAGCCAATGCGAACTAAAGTGAACTTCATATCCATACCTAATAAGTAAGTAATTGGTTGTTCTAAAGTGTTACAAGTTCAAAAACTATTTTTCCCACTTCTCTTATTTCAACCATCTGTATTAATAGTACATAATATATTAGATCAGATATAATGACTTATTTGAGACATCTGATACCCCCCCCCCCCTCTCCCCTAACTGACTCTATGCAGGGTCGATGGGTTAATTTAATTAGCTAATCGTCTAATCAGTTATCTAGAGTTGGTGTCCTTGATTTCAATGTTTCTTCATCTCAACATAGCCGATAAATGATTACTTGATTAACAAGCTAATGGAAGATTGTTAGTGACTTGTTGGCCACCCTTCAAAACATGAAATTCAAATTAGTACTATTATTATATTATATTTTTTGTCACTAGTCTATGTTGACCTAGTGCTTCTTTTCGGCCCCTCAACCTTGACCCGCTATTTGGAATTGAGTTAGTAAAAAAAACTTATTCAACCATTGGAAAATAAAAGTTCATAATTTTCAAACCACATCAGTAAAATACAAAATAAACTAATGTCATATCGAGAAAGAGACGAGAGAGAATAAATATAGTTAACCACACTTGTATTAAATAAAATTATTCAGATTATATTACTGACAAATGATGCAACTAATATGTGTAGTAATAATTAGAGCAGTTATCATTAGCGAAAACATTATAAAATAGTAACCAAGTTTTAAGTTTTTTCCAATTAATTCACTTATATTTTGTTTTATCTCAATCAGGTTACTCAACTTTCAGTTTGTTGCAATTATACCACATAATTTTCATATTACAAATTTTGTCTTCAAACATATGTATATGCGATTTATGGATCAAATCATTTAAAAAGTTTAATTGCAAACGATGTCATTTATATGACATGTTTGTTTGATTTTCGTCCTTTTAACTAGCTGTCATCAAAAAACTCAGTTAAATATTTGAATGTACCAAACAGGCAAACATGTAAGAGCATAAATGTAATTTCTACTTGTTGTCTACTATTATAATAAACAAAAACATATTTGTGCCACTTGGCATCTAATTTTACCATGGTTATGCCACTTGCCAAGTTTGATCTCAATCATTAAAACTTTATTCCTTATTTAAAAAAAGAATAATTAAAATTGTTAAATGGTAATTGAACATTTCTTTAAATATGTTTTTCATATTATTATGAGTTAATTAATTAGTAATTAGTAATAAATGTCAATAATAAATGTATGTTGTTGTAAATTGTAATTTTTAAATTTTAAGACTTTAAGAATGAGAGTATTTCCATAGACATGTGAGAGTACATATTATTCTTCCATGTATAAGAAAATGAAATACTCAGTTTACTTATTATTATCATTGTTATTATTATTTAAATAACAAAATAAAAGAACTTTAGCTTAAAGAATAAGTACTCGGTTATTATCATTTCAACAATTTTGTATTCTTTATAAGTAATCCTTAACATAATAAATAAAAATATGGTGGTGTCAGCATCTAATTAGACCATCTTATGCCACTTGACACATTTTAAAGTTATAAAAAAAACTATATTATCCCATCCCATATTATGGAAGAAATTAATAAGGAAACCAACTATTAGACGGTCATTGGGTATACTATAACCCCTCTTAACTCCATATAAACACAACATCACTTATTTTTCTCTCTTTCACTCCATCTCACCCAAAGTAAATAGTTTAATCCTTTTAACTCCATCTCACTCCTATTAATTGTTAATTTAATATATTCTTCTTTTCCTTTTAACCCGTTAACAGCATATAATCCATGACGTATTGTGTATGGTTGCTTAGTTTTAAAAATATTTCATGGTATCCGGACTATAAACGTTGTACAATTTGGTATCCTATATCCGTTGTTAAGAACACAAAGATAAAATGGATGACATAAAATAAATGTAGAGACAAATACGGTTAAGCAACTAATAAACTATAAATGTTATATACATATAAATATTTTGAAATTTAGGAATATAAAGCTATATATATGTATACACACACATGTATGTATGTATGTTTGTATGTATGTATGTATACACACACCATGTCGTTTAATATGTAATTTATTATACTGTAAACTGTATATTTATATAAACAATTTAACATATTAATTGTGTTTTACATTGTGTCGTCATTAAAATTTATTTATTCTAACCCGTGTTACACACGGGATCCTAACCTAGTAATTAATATATAAATATAATATAAGAAAGATTATTAATATATACATATAATTAAATTAATGGGGGTCTCACGCCTTCATCCCCATCAACTCTCGGCATTCACCAATCACCACCACCAAGTCCCACCCCCCACACAACCACCACATGCAACAATTGACTCACTTTAAAATACGTCTCCAACTAATCGATGCTTCTCGAGCCTCCAGATTCGTCAAACTCCAACATTGCCATGCTCTTCTGTTGTGACGAATTGAGGACCAGCCATTTCCGATCAGGGTTTTCTAACTCAAAAATTCGTCTCCAATCTAGAGTTTTTTTAACTTGCGGTGTCGTTTAGATCTAACTTCTCATATAACGATAATACTAGCCAAAAATTGTGAGCTTGCTAACTAGTAAATTAAGGTGATTATGTCTGATATTTTGGATTAAAAATGTTGTTATTTTTCTAAATACTACATGTTCGTTTGGGTTCGTGAACAAATTAAATTCCTTAAGGAACGAGCACGAACAAGATTCTACGTTCGGTTAGCGTTCATGAACCGTTCGTGAAAAAGTTTAAAGCCAAGCAAATGTACATGAACAAGACATCGTTTGGTTTATTTATAGCCCTAAGTGTTCCAGTAGCATTAGAAGTAATAAAAAGTCAGTCCTAGGTCGTGTTTAAGCTTGGGAGTAAGGTAAATACATTTAACGACTTGTTTAAGTTCATTTCCTTACGTTTAAGCAAAGATTTAAGCTATTATCGATCAAACCTAGGTAAAAGTATGTAAAAGATGATTTCTAACATAATCAGTTTTGTGAAGAAGGTTAGACAGACCATCTAATATTCATATGTCCGTTTAACTCAAAATTCATACGGGTATAAGTCATACCATTGGATGGTCCATCTAATCAATTGGTGGTGCATCTAATGATAATATCTTCCGTCTAATTAATATTGTTCGTCTAAAATTAAGGCACCCCGTATAAACAAGTTTCTGGTCAAATAATCAAACGGATGACTATACGGATTGTATAAACATCATATGGCCCGTCTAAAGCCATATATTATTTTTTTAATGAAAATTAAGTTTTAAACCTAATAACTAATCTGGAATTTATAAATATGGGTTGAAACGATAAAATCAAGCCAGTATGGTTTGTAGTAGGATCCAACTAAGATCCATATATTTTTATAAACCTATTAATATTTACCTATTTTAATTATAGGTCAGTTAAGCATCTAATAAACAGAGGTTTCATAAACGGGCCATCAGCCGAACAGAAAGATGAATACGTTGAACCTTTAAAAACTTTTAAAATAAGATGATTTACTCGGAAAAGACAAACAAGTTCATCTTAAAGAATCCGAAAGCATTTATATGAGATAATGAAATCATAAGACGTTATGGCACAAGATAGAATATAAAACACTCAGATCAACTACAAATATGTCTAGATCCCCAAAGATAATTGATAATTAGTAGACATACATAAAATTAAATAATGAATTAAGTAAAGAAATTATTCAATAGTTCACTGTACGTTATGCTCTTTTATCTAATTGTAAAAAAAAAAAAAAAGATAGAAAGAGAATAATGATCCATACCCTACATATTTTAATAGCAGAAGATCCATTCATCCATACCATATTTGACCTCTTGGCAGAAGCATGTTTTGAATTAGGACAATGCTTCCTTTGATTTTAAGATAATTACACTTAATTTAACGTTTAATGCCGTAAGCAAGTCGAACATTCACGGTCTTAAGCAACTATAAATATAACAAGCAAACCGCATATAACATATCATTAATTTGTAACAAAAATGATATCAGTACTCGGATACAACGTTTATCACAAAATGATCACCTACTTGTCATGGTGGTGGGAAGTTGACAACGAGCGAGACGGTCTTGCTCGCACAATTCTCACCATTGTTGTTCCGGCACTAGTATTTCTTTGGTACAAATGGCTGTTGTTCTATACAACAAAGGCCGCAACTTCCTTGCCGCCAGGTCCTTACGGCTTACCAATCGTAGGCTACCTCCCGTTTCTCGGGTCCAACTTACACGAAATATTCACCGAGATGGCTCACAAATATGGACCCATTTTTAGTCTTCAGCTCGGAAGTAAGCTTCATGTTGTGGTGAACTCCATGGACCTAGTAAAGGTCGTGGCCCGTGACTTGGACCACATCTTTGCAAACCGCAGCACTCCAATAACAGCCTCATTGCTCACTTATGGCGGGCTTGATGTCGCATGGACTGACAATAAAACAAATTGGCGTAACATGCGTAAGCTCTTAGTGAGCCATGTGATGAACAACACAAATCTAAACGCTTGTAAGAGTTTTAGAACGCATGAAGTGAGAAAGACAGTGAATGAAGTTTATACTAAAATAGGGGAAAAGGTTGATATTAATAAAATCGCTTTCGACACAGAGCTTAATGTTGTGACAAGCATGTTATGGGGTTGTAGCAACTCTGATGAAGGGGTTGGAGATGGGTTCCGTGAAGTTGAATTTAAGATCATTGAGTTACTAGGATCACCAAATATCTCGGATTTTCTTCCATGGTTAGCGTGGTTTGATCTACAAAAAAGGCAACGAGATATGCTGAGGCAACTCGAATATGTTGATCCTGTATTTGACAACCTTATAGAAAAAAGAATCAAAGATAACTCTAGCAAACTCGATGGGGCGGCTGAAGAAGATGGAAGGATGGATTTTCTTCAGATCTTATTAGAGCTTAAAGATCAGAAAGACGCTCCAACATCATTGAACTTAACCCAAATTAAGGCTCTATTGATGGTATTTCTTTTCAATCAGAAACTTTAATAAAACATGTCTTACGTACGTAGTTTGTTGTTTATTATAGTTATTATTATTAGATTTATATGTTTTCTATTTAACTTTTGAATTCGTTTAATAAGTATCATTATTTCGTTAGTTTGATACTAAGTTGGTTACCTTTAGCATTTAATTTTCATTGTGATCTCTTTCTCTCTTTAATTCTTCACCAGGAGGTCATAGTTGCCGCTACAGACACAACATCAACAATGGTAGAATGGGTGATGGCGGAGCTTTTGAATAACTTAGATGTAATGAGAAAGGTTCAAGATGAATTAACCGAGGTTATTGGTATGAATAATATTGTTGAAGAATCCGATTTGCACAAATTGTCATATTTGGATGCAGTGATCAAGGAGACGTTCAGAATACACCCTCCACTTCCTCTCCTAATCCATAGATGCCCAGAAGAATCTTCCAAGGTGGGTGGCTACACGATCCCGAAAGATACAATCGTGTATATGAATGTTTGGGCAATCCACCGCGATCCCAATAACTGGACTAACCCTTTGGAGTTTAAGCCCGAGAGGTTTTTAAACGGCAAATGGGATTACAATGGGAATAATGTGAAGTTTTTGCCATTTGGATTAGGAAGAAGGATATGTCCTGGAATCCTTCTTGGTGGAAAGATGTTAACATATATATTAGCTTCACTTCTGCATTCTTTTGAGTGGAACTTGCCTAAAGATGACGAGTTTGAGCTTTGCGATGAGTTTGGGTTTGTGACAAAGAAAATGAAATCATTAGTAGCCATACCCTCTAAAAGGTTACCTGAGGAAACCCTCTACTGTTAGCAGGCTAATTCAAAACTTGGTGCACGTGTGTTTTATTTTGAATAAGAAGTCTCAGTCCTGGTTATGACCGATTCTTCAACTAGTTAACGTTTAAGTTTGTTTTGTCAATTTCTATTAAAGTTGTTTAGCTTTTCATGGTTAGGTGCATTAGTTATTTGACTATTTAAAGCCTTGTTTCATATTGAATAAACTCAGTCTCTCCTGTGTTCTCTCTTTCTTATTAATCTTTATCAAAACTCTCTAAACCCTAATATACAAGTCAAGACATATGATCGATCAAACTCTTTATTATTGCAAGAGAAAATTGACTCAAAAACTATTTACAATAATTCTCTAGTGATCAGATATCAAAAGCCTCTAACCAAGCCCTATATTTATAATCTAACCCTAACATGTGGACCAAGACATTACAATAATAATCTTATTACAATTTGGAAAATAAACTAACTTATCAACTTAGGTCCTTCCATATTCACTAACTTGTGAACACGGTCCGAAATTAACAATATACAAGCCTCTTTAATCATTATCAAAACCTTATTTGTATGAGATGATCTAACAAAGTGGTATCAGAGCCACCCTATCTGATCCAATCTAAAGGCTCTTGCTGGTATTGTGAAGTCAATCATATGGCCGGAAGTAGCATGACTGTAATGTTCACTCGACTCCTCTCCCCATCTTCAAATTTCACGAGGGATATGAGTTATGGAACATAATAATGAATACCCTACTCGTCTAAGGCGATATGTGGGATATTGTTAGGAGTGGGTTTGTTATGGACGTTGATCCAAGCCCAATTGTAAGCCAAAGTCAGGAGACGGAAACAAGCCCAACTAACGAGCACAATCCGGTACGCCAGCAAAGTGAACAGATATAAGCGAAGAGAGTAAAGGAATATGGCGTGAGTGAATCATTTCTTCTCATCTCAAACTCTAATTATGTTCTCTCATTTTCTTTCTAGCTATTGAATATTAATTTCATTCTTGTAATTTCCTTTTGCAATTGATTGCTTAATAAATCTAAGTTGAATATTATCAGTTGAATTTTCTTTTTAATTACATCGAGAAGAAATCACTTCCGGTTTAACCAAAATGATAATTAACCTAGCTAGGTTACGAGAAAATCAAAAGAAAGATGCAAACGCCTTGTCTTTGATTCAACATGTTGTACATGATGAAGTTTTCTCCCTCATAGTAGTTGCCACGACCTGACGTTGCTAAAAACTTATTATCATGGGACTCCAAAGTAAAGATGACGAATTTAAATGCTTGCGACGTGAATTCAAGTCACTTCAAATGAAAGAAAGAGAAGGTATCTGAAATAACCTAAAAAGTTTTAGTCTTTACAACGACAAACCGACAAGCTTTAGTATGGCACGCCAACAGAATTGGCCATTAGAGCATTCACAATCCATCCATCAAACCAACCATCCCCCATCTCTAAAACATAAAAAGTAAAAAAGAAAAATTCAAGAGCAGCTTCATCCCTTCGCCTGTTTCATTTCTTTAACCCTAAATTATTAAAAAAATTGATATAGTAACTTGTCATATATATTAAAAAAAATTATTATTTATCCTCCATCTAATATATGTGAGCATATAAAAATAATAATAAAATAAATATTTATGAGTTAGATAAAGATAAAAAAGAAAGAATGTGATATGATGTGGAAATTTTTTTACAATTAAAATTTTTAAATGGTGACTCGCTTCCTACTACCAACTTCTAAATATAACCATTTTAGATAAGAGTGTATCCAGCAAGGTCTTGGCATGATCCATAAAAGCTAAAGGTGAACCTCAATCTGGTTGATCAGGCGGTTAAGTAGGAAGTAAAATGGTTAATTAAGTCGGCCTTTAAAGAATGCCAACTTTCAACTAATTACACCCTTTTACTTTTTTTTTAATGTTTTTATGTCATCTATCTCTATTACGTTATTTGTTTTTTCAGAGATAAAATGTCTGCAGTCTGCGGACCACATCTGTAGGTGTCTATGGCAGAATAGGTGGACCAAACCTCTTCAGTCCGCAAAAAGAAAACTATTTGTTTTTTTAACGTTTGCAAACTGCTTAAATCAAACATAATTTTTTAAATAAGCTAAAATTTAAATAATAGTCAAACAACACTAAAATAATATTTATAAAACCACAATAACAATTTTTTTTAAATCACTTGTTCCGTACTTTGCATAAACAATGTTATTTGATAGATGTTGTGCTTAAAACAATGTTGAAGGTGAATTGTGAAAGTTGAGAACAATTTATCTTCTATATCTATCTTTTTTTTACTAACATATAAAAAAATATACAATAAAAATGAAAATAAAAAAAAACTCCCTTTAAGGTAAAATATTATGTTAAAAAAAACTTGCTTTTGGGCGAGTCTATAACATGTTTACATTTTGGTTAATTTTGTAAATTTAAAACTTCAAAATTATTACATTTTTTTGTTATCCTTATATATAAGTCATACTTGTATTTCATAAGTGTCGATGCTGTCCTTAGTCATTTTCTAATTCTTGTTAAATTCAAAAGATGAGTCTTATAATATATTTGTTTTTGTATACTAATTATTTTTATATTATAGCTAAAAACTTTTGCATATTAGTTATTTTTATACTGCGAATATAACATTTTAAATTCTAAATTCAAATTTTTTTTTAATATTTGTGTTGAATTTGTTGCGCCTTACATGGACTTGTTGCGACGTCATTGATGAATATGATATTTATGATGCACCCGGTTGAATCTGTTGCACGCGCCCAAGGATTTTGCGTCATGTTCGATATGTTGCTCGAAAGTAGTCCAACTTGTTGTGCAAATAGAAATGTTTCATGTCAGATAGAGATCATAGAGATCTGTTGATCAGTGAATTTATAAAGTCAAAGTTATTTGATTATTTTTCTTAGTTAAACTAGCTATTTTTGATGATTTTTTCTTTTAAACCTGCAGTAAGTTTTAAGCATGAACTAGGACTACTATTATATCTCCCACTTGAAAAGGTTGTTCATTTCAAGAAAAGTCAATAAACCGTGGGTTATATACTAGTTTGCAAACCCTTGCTTTCGATCAGTAATTAATTTAAAAATAGTAAAATGTCTATTGCTTAACCTAAACTTCTTATACAGTTGTCAATGAACAGCTGTTTAAACAAGTGTCGTTATTTATTTAATTTCTTCTACTAATTTCATTTATTGTTTGGCTCGTTGACTAACATGGTTGTAAAAATCGCGCCTAGACTTTGTTTGATCATCGATTATTTGTTAGTCGATACCCCACCGATTAACGCTATTTGGTAAATATCAATCAAAATTAAAAATTTTGTATATAAAATTAAGTATATAAGTATTGGATCATTTCAGAAGTTTTCTTACAGCAAGAAGTGCGAGAAATGAAGCTATAACTCCATTAATCCCTAATTTTACTCCATTTCTTATGTGTAGGTGTGTTGTGTAAGTGCGTATGTAGGTACATATGTTTGTATATATGTATGTATGTTTGTATGTGTGTAGGTACGTAGGTTTCAATGTGGCTCGGTACATTTGTATGTGCGTGGGTAGGTTTGAATGTGTATTAAGACATAAATACAACCAACCTACATACATGTAGGTAACATCATAAGAAAGAGAGTGAAAAAATAGGGATTAATGGAGTTACACATTCACTTCTCGCACTTAACGCTGTAGTATCACTTCTCGCAAGATCTATCTCCTAAGTATATATTTATATGTATATTTGAGAAATTACGTATAAATTAATTCCAATTCGATTAATCGCTAGTACGTCATTATCCCACTGTCTGACTAGCGCTGAACGAGTTCTACGACGCTGTTGACTGGTATTAACTGAACACTTGCCTCATTCCTTCTTGGTGATTTCCTTCTTCTTGTCATCATAAGATAGATATTAAAAATATAGCATGTGGCTACCGCCTGGCGCCTGCTTTAACTTCATGTATTTTTTTTAATGTCTACAAACTTTAATTGAATTGCACACTTCTAATGGTTTAAAGTAACAACTTTTTATCAAGTATATAAACCCCTCAACTCCTCTCAATTTCTTCATCCAAATCCAACTCCAATTCATTTTTTTTCATATAATTAATATTCCAAAATCTCTCTTAATAATTCTTAACCATGGATAAACTTCTGTTTTACTTGCTAATTCTTCTAATCAACTTCCAATACACCACTTGTGCCATTACCAACCCTACCCCTCTAGACTTTGTTAAAACCTCATGCAAAACTACCCGGTTCCCTGCTCTCTGCGTCAACTCTCTCTCGAATTATGCCGGTTCGATCCAACAAAACGATCAGCAGCTAGCCAAAGCCGCCATAGCGGTCAGCCTGAACACTGCCAAGTCAGTGGCAGCATATGTTTCGAAACTGGCTGGAACCGCAAATATAAAGCCAAGGGAGTCCCAAGCCCTGAAGGACTGTGTCAATAGCATGAGTAGTTGTGTCGCTAGTCTGATACAGTCCGTTCAGGAGCTCAGGAAGATGGCTCAATATAAGGGCCAGAATTTTGTTTGGCACATGAACAATGCCCAAACATGGGTCAGTTCTGCACTTACTAACCAAAACACTTGTGTTGGGGGGTTCTCTGATAGTTCTATGAATGGACAACTAAAGGATGCTATTAATAAAAAGATGAGTTCGGTTTCACAAAGCACCAGCAATGCACTTGCTTTGCTCAACAGGTTCTCTGCGAGACATAAAGATACACATAAGCCTTGATGGTTCATGCTTCACAGCTAGCTATTGGTTTTTGCTTGTTCCTCATCTAACAAGGGTTATACATATATAGTAGTGTAAAGTATTATAGTGTGCCATAAGGTTTTGTATCCTTAAGGATATATTGTTTTTTTGGACTAGTCTATTGTACTGGTTTTTGTGGCTAAGGTTATGCCTTGTTTAGGTTTTGCTGGCCTTGTGGTTAATGTTGTAATATCTAATGAAATAAATATGGCACCTTATATGATATATTTTATCTTCGTGTAACTTTAGGATGGCTTTTGTAGTTTGTACCGGTGCATGTCTAATTGCATTGAGTTAATGACATTCTAACTTAACTTGTTGAAAATCAATATTAACCGATTAAGAATCGATGTACTTCATAAATTTATTGACATTTACTTAAGGACCATAGAATGTTGATCAAATATTCATATACTTCATAAGCAGTTTGTTGTCGAATAGCTAGGGTGTGAAGTTAATCCCAGTCATTGCTGGAATTAAAAAGCCTACAGTTCATTGCTGGATTTAAAAAGGCTACATGTTGTATTCGTAGTGTAATTATAAGAAACGATGTTTATTTTGTATTTAGTATCTATGTAAAGTTTAGGATCCAGTTTGTAATGATCAAACTTGATAACGTACTACGAAAGTACGAAGTTTTAATGTGTTGATCATATACAAATGCTTGAATAGTTCTAACCTTACAAACACATCGGTTCGATGGATATATGAGGCCTGATCAACATCAACAACAACTACATCATTGTCAATCAAATTCTTGTTTCATTCAATCTTGTTCCTCAATTTATATTGCAATTGTTGTGTGAAATTCCATTTTTGGGCAACATAGGGAGACAAAAGGATTTAAACTAATGTGTTTCTGAAAGTGATTATTAAATTTTTTGTTTGCAACCCGTGATTTGAGGCCCTCGGTTCATACTTGTGTCCAATGTTTGTCTTGTTTGCCATGTTTCGTATACAGTTTTTTATCACTAATTCACGGGTTGTCAAATCGATGTCAAAGGAGTTGTTTTCGTAATGTATAGGATCAGAAAGGGAATTTGCGAAAGTTTTAATAGAGGCACATGGTTATTTTGGCTGTTGGGTCACCAGGGAAGACTTTTGGCCGTACCAAAGAAGACCCGTTGGTAACCCGTCTTTAATTTAACCATCAGCAGTATCCTTTGCTAATCTTTCAGAAACCAAATTACCCACACCCACATTCCTGATGGAATATCACCGACCACTTTTATTTGCAAATTTCTGACGAAAAGTTCTAGCGGTGATACTCATTTATTTAGCAATGAGAACACACATATATATATCAAACTATTTATAACATGAAATCTTATTTTTACACAAGAACTGTTTGCGTACTCCCTTAAGAGAAGTCTTTTCACATTTTCGGCTTTTCACATTGCTTCGGAAGTTTTTTAATCCCAGGTTTTAAACCACAAATTTGTATCGTGACGACACTTGGGAAACGAGACAACAGCATCCAACACAAATATGGATTTGACACATTAGCATCAAATAGTTAAACCTTCTAGGTATCAATAAATTATAGTCCCAATCAATAGTTAAAGGCGAGAGAAGGTCCTTAATGTTGAATTGTTGATCATGATTCATGAAGGACAGACAACTAATATGGTTACCATCTTAACTCTACATGATTTTTGGTGTAAACTTTATCCAAGTTTATGATGGGGAATTTTCAAAATGACGCACAAATAACTAAACTTGGTCAATATGATCATAAACTCGGTCCGGTACTTGAACAAATTTACTCATGGAATCAAGATCATTCACTTGTTGATTAAATTTATTAATGGAAAATTGGAAATGGTTTTGTTACACAGGCATGGGGTGTTCACTTCAGGTTGATTTATGAGATCTGAGAACAGTGAGACTGTTTCCACCGACCTAATTAATAAAATTACTTTGATTTCAAGCGTTAATTGTTTAATGATTTTAATGGAAGAATGGAGCCATCTTGATCTGGAGCTGCTTATGGGAAACTAGTTAATGAACTGGAGTCTTTAAGTATGTTGGTGTATATTTTATTCTTTTCAACAGCTCATGTGCTTCTGTTTTTGTCTAATGAAAGTTTCCCACAAATATCCTTTTTAAACAAACTGCCACATCAACTTCGCATCTCGTTTTTCTTTTATTATAATTTAATTTTAGTGAGCTAATGACGTTAAACTCTTGTCACAACTTATAAGATAAACACAAATAAGAAAAGAGTTTAAAGGTTAAAGATGACACAATCGGATTTATAGAGGTTTAAGTGAATGTTAAGTGTTAACTAATTTCAATCTATCTCCTCTACTGGATCCATCGATAGAGAGTTTTCTTCACTAGTCGTCTCCCTATAACGGTAGGGATGCTACTAAAAAAAATGTCTTCCTTGACATGCGCACAATGACACGCGTCAATTTATGACGCGCAGTTGTGCGAGTCATAAAAAAGAAGTCATAAATTTATAAAATTAGAAGAGTTATGACAATCATTTTTGTATGTCATTAAGCAAGTGTCATAAATTACAAAAATAAGTGTGACGTGTCATATTTGCGTGTCATCTTTCACTCAAATTGAAAAAAGTTAACCCCTGCCATATATGTTCGTCATATATCACAAAATAAGTTTCCCTCAAATTAAAAAAGTCCCATTTAACCTAATCCCAAATCCACAGTGTTATCTCTCAGCATGGGCGGATCTAGTAGGTAAGTTGCGGGTTCACGAGAACCCACTGAGTTTCGGTTTATAAGCAGAATGCCTATATAAAATATTGGAGTGAACCCACATATAAAATGGTAAGTGAACCCATAAGTAGTAAAGACTTTTACTTTCTACCGTGTGAACCCGGGTTCGAAACCCCTTAGTCACATAATTTTTTTTCCTTGTTTTTTGTTTTGTCTATTCCAATAAGTCACAGGTCATCAGATCTGAAAATTATATATATTCTTTACCTTTCTATCTTTCACTATAATTCCCTAAAGCCATTTCTTCTATCATATAATTCCCTCGAACCCATTTCTTCTTTATCACTTCCATTTTTCATCTTATCAATTTTCTGTATTTCACATAATGTGTGTACTCCGTTAATGAACAAATTTTTCAAATATTATGGTTTTCATCGAAATTTGTTTACTCAAAATCAACAAAATTAACTTCAATTTTAGGGTATTCAGCTATAATATAATTTTGTTTTTGATTTGAATCATTAGGGTATATGATCAAACCATAGATAGTTTTTTTTTTAGTTTAAAATGAATTGAATTCATATTATGTGTTTTTTTATTTCTAATGATAATGTTTGTTTTTTTGTTATTTTAAGCATTTCTATTATGTGATGAACCTTACCCGGCCGAACCATTGAACCGACCTGAAAATTTTTATGTCTGGTCGTATAAAATTAGAGCATATAATAGAGTGAACCCACTGAAAAAAATTTCTGAATCCGTAGTTGTCTCTCAAAACATCACAACAACCTGTTTCTCTCTGAAGACACCACCGGCCGGCCACGAACTTGGAGTTCCATCACCACCACCAGCCACGACATTCTGTCATCACCATCAGCCGCGAACGCCATCACCACCACGATATTCAGTCACCATGAACCCACAAAATTTTTGAAGGATTGAAGCAAAACTTTTGAATCTATTGAAGGAATTTTTGAAGGATTTCATCTTCTTCGAGGTATATGCCTTCAATTTTACCTTATTATACTATTAATTGGCTAGGGTTTAATGAAGTGTTAAGTTATTTCTTCAAAAAAATGGAATTTTTTGTTTTCTAAATGCTTAAATTTGAAACATAATTGAACTGTTTCTAAATGCTCATGTAATGACAGTTATACTGAAGAAGTATAGTATGAGATTTGAGCAGAGGGGTACAATCTCCGAGCCACTCGTAAGCTACTTGAGCTCGAATTGATAAAAAAAACTCGAGACGAGCTGACACCGAGCTTCAAATAAAGCTTATTTACTTATCAAGGACGAGCTAAATGGGAAGCTCGTTTAAGCTCGTCGAACCTTAACGAGCCATGTGTATTAACGACTGAGCTCGAGTCGAGCTTTGGCTCGTTTACGGTACTATAATAGCTCGAGCCGAGCTTACGCTCGTTTAAGTTTTTCTCAAAATATATAAAATTAATTAAAAATGTATACAAATTAATTACTAAATAATAAATGACCCGATCCCAAGCTTGAAAAAACAACTCACGAGCCGTTCAAAAGGCTGTTTAAAACCGAACCATTCAAAAGGCCGTTTAAAACTGAACCATTCAAAAGGCCGTTTAAAACCGAACCGTTCAAAACGGCTGTTTAAAACCGAACTGTTTAAAAAGTTTGTTTAAAAGGCTGTTCAAAAGGCTATTTAAAAGGCTGTTTAATAAAAAGGCTATTCAAATACATAAAAAAAACCGCTCAGTTTAAAAAGGTTGTTTAAAACGCCCATTTCACCGATCAGTTTTTCTTTTTAACAAACTTCAGTTCAAAAGGGCTGTTTAAAAAACCGACTAACCTGATCAGTTTAAAAATGTTGATAAAAAAACCCGATTAACCTGAAACCCGATCGGGTTGACCCAAGTAACTCATTTTAATAATTTATGCTGAAACAAAACTATGTTGATTTATATGGAAGGGTTTGAAGTTGCAACTTACTGCTGCACTTTACTAATTCTAGTGGTCTTCTGTCTTATTTAATATTATGTAGGTCAATATACGTGTTTCTGTGTTTGTGTTAGGGGTGTACACGTAATTTGGCACAAAAGTGTTAGAAGCCTGTTGATCTATCTAGTGATTTATTAAGTTGTAGACAAGTAGCTTACTTATCTGTTTAATAAACTTAATTTACAATGGAAATCTATTTCATTTATTGGTTTTGGCGTTTTGATTTTGATTTCATACAAACTTTAAATGACTTTATTTGTGACTAAGTGTGAGCCTAAGTATTAGAACAAGAACAAGCATAATCTTATATACTTTCTCACACAAGTTTTAAAATGGTTATTTAAGCTGATCTTAAATATCGACTAATGTATTGAACCAGAAAAACTAATATCGACTGTTTTTGTAGCGGGTCAACAGCTGGCACGTTGATTAAACAGGTGACATTATTTAAAAATAAATTAATTTTGAAACGTTGGTTTAATTTGATAATGAATGTGAATATGTTGCAGGGTCAGGATCTTATAATTGGGAATATTGGGGATTGTAGGGCTATTTTGTGTACAAGAGATCCAATAATTCTCTTGGTGTTGTGCAGTTGACTATGGATTTAAAACCAAATCTTCCAGGTTCTTCTTTTTCCCATTTTTATTATGTCTATTTGCTTGTTTTATGTTCTTTTATGATTTTCAAAAACCAAATTATAAACCTTTTCACTTTCTATTTTCAGGTAGATAAGGTTGGGAGTTTGTTGGTGTGTTCAGTTGAAGCCGACCAAACTGCTCAAACAGGAGCAACTCGGTTGGTTTGGTCAATTTGATATCTGAAGGAGATCGTTCGTGAAGGACTTCAAATACTCAATGATAACAATGTAAGTGTAATTTATATGTTTGATTATGCTTAAATTGGTTTGTCAGATTTGACGTTTAAACCTGTTGACTTTAACTTAAAGGGCAAATGGGTCATTTGGTCAATTGATTTTGATGATACAGTTTAGGGGTGTTCATGATTCGGTTGGGAACCGTGAAACTGCTCAAATCATGCACATATATTTGATAGTTTATAATTCAAATTAGGTTTAATAAATATGCAGGGCTATACTAATTTGTTTAAACCATTAAGTTTATAAATCATGTTGAGTGAATGACTTTAATAGATTTCGCTACATATTATTTTTTGAAAATTTTGAACCATAAGTCTTTTCAGTTTAAGAGCTTGACATTTTTTTTCAGTTTAATTTAACAGTTAACTTTTTTATAAGCACAATAAGCTTAAACCGGCGAAACCGAACCGGGAGAAAACCGTTAGAAATGGTTTGGTTTGGTTCGGTTTTAATTTTCAACGGTTCTGTTTTGGTTTTTAATAACCAAAAACCATAGCTAAAACCCTCAAAAACCAAAACATGAACGTCCCTAATAAAGTTCGTGCCAGAAGTAATTAAGGGTTTGAAATGTTTGTTTTTTATAAATGATAGTAAGAGATGGATTAAGGACAACAATTGGTTTGGCCAAATTTCGTAATGTTTTCTTTGTTTAATTTCGTTCTAAGGTTGGGGGAGGCAAACACGAATACATGGAGGCGGATTTCGATGCGGTCCGAGAAGAATGGCCTGCTTATACGACATAGTTTATATTTCATTAGTGATATGTATGATATTAAATATTCACCGATATTTTTGGAACTTGGGGAATAATATGTAATATTTTGATTTAGGATGTTTAATTTAGAAATAGAATTTATATTTTTGCTGCTATATTTTGAATCATTAATGTAAATATTAGTAATTATATATGCAAAATAAATAAATAAAAATTTAAAAAAGTTATACGATGACATGCATTTATGCATGTCGTTAATTGGTGTCATAAACACCAGTGTTGAAAGCGCGTCATACAAGCATGTCAAGAATGTGTGTCACAAATGAGTGTCATTAAATATGACACGCGGAACGCCGTCATATTTGATTTATGACGGGCTTCAATGACTGCATTTGCGTGTCATAAGTGCCCTTTAATGACACGCAATGCGTGTCATTTAAAGCCTTTTTTCTAGTAGTGACACGCATTTGGTCCGGACCACAGATACAAATGTTTCACTCTTCAAAAGAATTAATCGCCTTCTTCACCAAGCACACTAAGTACTTTGCATTACAATTCTTTTTAATCTCACTATGTCAAGATATTGAGTCTTCACCTAACAACTAATTAACTTTATATCAAGATATAGTTCCCAGCCCAACACAAAAACAACACTATATCAAAATGGTGTGTTCCTTTCTCAAATTATCAACAATTTGGCGCCTATCTTGTCTATGTGGAATGTGGGTGGCGATCACAAGGCTTGGTCTTAGGAGCTATAGAGATATTTGAATTTTTAATTTATATTTTGGATAGGAATTACTAAGAGTAGACTTTGATGATAATAATAATAATAACATTAATATTTGCATCGATCCCACATGGAGTAATACTTTAATAAACGTCAACGGTTGTCTTCCCCTATGCCTTAATTGGTATTCAATACCGACCAATTCTTGTCAATAGTATATATATATATCCCTATTGCTTAGTTTAAACTTTTGATAGTTGTTTACAGTCTTAAAATACAATATATGTTATTAGTGATCCACTTTATATGTAGATCTTTGACCACCTCACTTGCCTTGTAATTTCTTTCACATTTTGTCACCTTTCTGATTATGTTGTTTTTTATATTTGTTGACACGGTTGAGTAGAATGGTTCTTTCTTGGTTGTTCAACCTTAAAACTTGTACTCGAAACTCTAATTAGAAAAGTAAACCGACTAACTTCATTTGGTTGTAGTGTTAACATTCTTTTCCATTCTTAACTAAATCATTATGTTCTTATGTGATCAGAAGTTATTATGCGACTGCTTTGCAATAGCTTTTGCGACAAGTGTCTAACCCGGCTCTTTTGTGAATGGATTATTTTGCGTGTTTTTGTATAGTATCTGAATAGTTAAAATTGGGTTTGAATCATTCAGACTCAGACATGTTGTTGAATGGGACAGTGGCTTATTCATATATGGCTTATTCAGATCTAAATGAACCAAAAAGCCCCTTACTTTAATATCAATCAGATGGGACCATTTTTTGCAGTTGTTATTTGGGAACAGCCGAACATGTTCTCAACTCTTGCAGGTTGGTTTCTTTGGTTTGGCATGATCTATCTCTTTGGTGCAATATTCCCCTGATCTACGCCTTTTCTAATTCGTGATTTGTTTTCTCTTCACCATAACTTGCAAACTAGTGTTGTTGAAAAGGAGGTGGTCTACGCGATGATATATACTTTCGGCTTGTTGGTGCATTTGCAAAACCCATAATAACGACGTTTTCAATTGAAAAACCCGCAGTCAATAGGATAGTGAGAAAATAAAGATCACTAGCTACTTGTGGATCAAAAATCAAGCCAAAGACATAAACTTAGGAAAAGTTGGTCGTTTTAAAACGGAACTTGTTTACCCTGGTGTGGCGTCGCATTTTCTAGTTCATTGCTAGTTGTGTGTGTGTGTGTTTTTTTCTAAATGAAATCTGCATTCCAAAAAACATGTAAGTGTGTTAAAACTGATTATGTACACCTTGTCGCAAAATATATAGCTAATTAATCTTGATAAGTATCACAAAGTCAGTTTTCATAAAAAGGTAGTCTTTTAACCATTCATACTTAAATCTACCTCTTAACCATTAAGAAATTATGAATTCTATTAAAAGATAGTTTCTTAATAGCCATTAAAAGACTACCAAATAGTCTCTAATAAGACTATCCGCATCAGCTTGGTGCAATTTTTTAAACAAACGGCCTAGTCAGCATGCCACATCAGCTTTTCATTAATTATTTTCACACACACTTTTACCTACAACACTAACATATTCATTCATTCTACAAACAACCTCATATTTTTCACATAACCAATATTAGGGACCCACCAACCATCATTCTTCACCATCCTTGGTAAAGGATGCTCAAGGATGGATGGCCTCCACCTCAACTTTCACAATAGTTATCTTTTCCATCCTTATCACAAATACTCTCCACATAAGCTATGGATGACCCTGATACGGAAGGTCTAAGTCATAACATCAGAGAAAGCTAGTGATAATAGACATGAATATTAAATAAGTGCACGTGACTACTCCTGATTAGATCCCATTGATGGTTTTATATTCGAGTTAAAAAAAAGAGTAGGTGACTACCTCTTGATTAAATCTTATGGATGGTTTTTAAATTATTAGTCAACCATACTAAACTAAGAAGTGTAACGGTTTAAGAATTTTTGAAAGTAGTATATAAACGCTTTAACCCATCTCATTTGCTCCATCCAAACTCACTTACATATCTTTATTAATATTCCTACATAACTCACAACTTGTAACACTAATAAGTTATGGTCAACTTAGAGTTTTACTTGCTAGTTCTTCTACTCACCCACCACTACACCACCAGCAATGCAGCCACCGACCCCGCCGCTACAAACTACGTCAACGCCTCATGCAGAAACACCCGCTATCCCGCTCTATGCATTCGTTGTCTCTCACCTTACGCGGGTTCCATTCAAGGAAACGATCAACAGCTCGCAAAAGCAGCCATTTCAGTCAGTCTAAACAATGCCAAGTCAACCTCTGCATACATTTCCAAACTGGCCATGTCATCGGGACTAAAACCGAGTGTGCGCCAAGCCGTGAAAGATTGTATCAACAACATGAACAGCTGTGTCCCGAGCCTGAACCAGTCGGTTCTGGAGTTTGGGAAAATGGCTCGGTTTAGGGGTCAGAATTTCGAATGGCACATGAGTAACGTCGAAACGTGGGTGAGTTCGGAGCTAACAAATCAATACACTTGTGCTAGTGGATTCTTTGATGGATCCATGAATGGACCTGTGAAGGATGCTGTGATTAGGAGGATGAATTATTTAGCACAACTCACTAGCAATGCACTTGCGTTGATTAATAGGTTTGCTTTGAGACATAAAGTTGGTACTCACATACCTTGAGGAATAATGGTTTTTCTAATGAGAAACATGTTATAGAAATCATTGTGTTAGATACTAGACTAAAATCAGGTTATTCAGTTAATTGTCTAGGTCAATAATATGTAGTCATGCAACAAACACTATAGATTGTTATAGATTTGTTTTGTTTTGATTATGAGAATAATTAAGTCCTCATGTCTAGAAGTTTCACCACCGGTGTGGTGAAGGTGTTCTTTTTTCCATCGGTTTTAATGCAAAATGGTTACAAATTTACAAGTTTTGTTAGCATTACTCCTCTTCAAATCATTACCTTCTACTTTGATATATTCTAAATAATTTTTCACTTATAACACGCATAATGGATTAATTTCTCATAAGAAAAATGTTAGGCTTACAAAACACACAATACAATGATACATATATAATATAACCATCCGAATGATGAGAGAGATAGTACAGAATGGGAATCCGGGTACAGATAGTACAATATCCAAAACCGTTCAACAATGTGACCGTCCTAATGAGACCGTTAGCAAATTTTAACAGCTAATCCTGCAAAACAAGCATCGTTAGCCTCGTTACACGAAGGGAATTCTTCACGTACGTAGCCATCATCCGACGTGAGAATCATTATTGTTTATTAAGGAATAGTACGAGAGTATAAGTATAAATGAGTAAAAGCATACTTGAACAGTTGAACCTTTTTTTATTTTGTAATAACTACAGTGATGTAGAGTAAGGTTGATGTCACCGATCACGTCCGTTGATTTCCACTTGGTGGTAACAGCTTATCGGAATGTGATAGTGACATATGGGATTTGATTGGTTGAGTAGAAAGATTGTTTTCGCCTTTTTGCCCTTTGGGGTCCACAACAGATTGTGGTATTAAATGTTGCCGAATCCAAGTAGAACTGTATATGAATCAGGTCGATGTAAGTTTTGTGATGAATCCATCTCATTCCTATTCATTTATAAGAGTGTGCACCTCCGCCACCCCTCACTTCCACCACAACCAATAGTATTAGGGTTTGACGTACTGTTACCAACTGATTCAAATGGTTGATATTAAACTTGTTAAAGTGAATGTTGATTATGTTTAATTGAATATCTTTGAGTTCTTTACTATTTTGTGGTACATTGTGTCTTGGACCCAAATATAGTACGATATTATTGTGTACCTCCATGTTTTCCCACATGTTAGCATAGACAGGGATAAGGCAATTGATGCGGCAGTACATAATATTTAAAAATATTTTTATTTTATGTGGTTGATCAAGTGAATTGCTTAGAAAATCACAAAAATCAGAAAGAATTTTTTTTATTTATCGTGATGATTTTGTTAGACTTTCCAAATATTTTTTTTATTTCTTTTTCTGGTTATGTGATTCACATATACAACTTTTTCATTCATAGTGACCATAACTCCATAAGTGATAAGAGTAGCCATCCTTTTTCATAGTAGTACTTGAAGTAGAATATTACTATCACGTGACTCACATAGATTTATTTAATAATATATAAAAACTAATGAATAATTATGTAATTGATCATATGATATGATGAGGACTAAGGGGGTGTTTGTTTTTTCTGAAAAGCTCTTCCTGATCACTTCTGTCTGCGTCGCGCAGACCACGCACAGACATTGCACTCTGTAGAGTGTTTATTTTTCCGAAGACGTTTTATTAAAAAAACGTTTGCGTACCCACTTCCTGGTGCAGACATGGTCCAACCACTTCTTCCCTCTTCTCACAAACATTATTCATCATTCATTTAGAAAGTTTAGGTTTGCTAAATTATTGTTATTAGATTGTAGTATAAAAAAGTTTGTAGAAAGTTTAAGTTTGATGAATATTGTTATTCGTTTGTAGTTGAAAAAAAGATTGTAGTTTTTTTGTTAATTGTTAAAGTTTTTTGTTAAATTTCAGTTTATTTAAATTTTAGTTTATTTAGCAGTTTGCAGACGTTAAAAAACAAACAATCTTCTTGTTTCAGACTGCAGAGGTTTGGTCCACCTCTTCTGCTACAGATGTTTGCAAATGTGGTCCGCAGACTGCCGACATTTTACCTCTGAAAAAACAAACAGCACCTAAGTGAAGTGATGTAGAGGTGCGGCCTTCCACTCTGCCTACTAGGAGCTTGTTGCCAATCCCGTTGCTTGGGTGAAGAAGAATTTTGATTTATTTATGTTTTACAAATCTTAAAATCCGTTATTATTTTTATTGAATATATATGGGTGCTTGGCTTTCATTAACCGTGTGTTTTGATGCTCAGTGCTGACAAGCAAAATATACATTTTCAGGGGTTGTACAATATATATATATATATATATATATATATATATATATATATATATATATATAATCCCGGGCGTCATTTTAGAAATGAATGTTGGTGGAGTATAAAAACCATGGACGGTATTTGAGATTCTAAAAGTTTTCGAAAGGATTTTTGATTGGGAAACTTATGCTTAAAAGATCGCATTCCATGGTTGTTTGCCCTTGAGCGTGACAAAACTGTCATGTCATTAATAGAAAGTGACATGATGGTGTATGAACTTGGGAATGGAGAAGGCTTATTCGAGAGAGTTTAGAATCGACTTAACTCTCAGGGATGGTTTTTTGTACTTGGTTGGGTCCATTCAATTTTACTCCATACAAATGAATTTGATCTTTCAATTTGAAAATGAGAGACTTCAAAGTTAAATTTGTTAGTAAGTTCATTTATGACTCTATTCGACAAGATCTATACAAGGTGAAATAAATTTTCGTGCGTAAGCTTAACATCAGAGGTTTGGATGTTCCATCAGTGCCGTGCCCTACGTGCAATGGAGAGCCAGCGTCCACAGGCCATTTATGGGTAAGGGCGTCATCATTGAAAGAACTTAGAATTTTATAGCTAAATGGTCGAATTTGACTTTGAGATCTCCGACAACTCTGACCTCTTGGATGGATTCGTTAAAGTTGAAATATGACAATAAATGTTTAGTTGAAGCTATTATGGTGACATCTTGGTGGGTGTTGTAAAGGTTCATAAATGTTACGGTTTTCAAATCAACATGATCCGGAATCAATTGAGGTGGTGGTCTATTGACAAAGACAAAGACAATATTCCTTTTTGTGATATGTCTAAACATTTTTATACCAAAAATGCATGATTCGAATTGGATTTTACTACGCAAGCTTACAGAAAACCACTGTCTCATTACACTTGTTAATAACATATTCTATATGATCATTATTATAAACAATATAAATTTTCTTAATCCCTAACATTACTTATTTCTATTTCGGACTAAAAGCATGTAATCTACAAGAAGTAGTAGATAATGTCATAATGATATCAACTACTCAATAGATTATACAAGAATTGACTCATCAATCATCTCTAATATAAGGTGTTTATTTATAAAGTATATTAACTATTTACTTGAAAAAGCATTTAAGGGTTGTCGCACTGGCCCATATGTATGTTGAATAGTAACTATTTGTCTATGATCTGTTTAATTATTCATAGCACTTTCATTCTAAAAAATAAAACTTTGAACGTCAACATCTCGTTCACATTATCTTCATATTAAATAGATTTCATTAAGAAGTTCAGAATATCATGAGTTGAATAGTAAAATACTTAAATATATATTGTTTACTTATATCATATTATTTATTCGAATATATATATATATATATATGTTGTTTTCACTCTTTTCTAGCGATAAGCTTTTGTTTTCAATTAGAAAGTGGCAAATTTCTAATCTTTTTTTCTTGTCTTGTATGTGGTTTATTGACTTTCTCATGTGTTAGGTATCTCAATTTATTATCTTAGATGGTTAAAATTTAGTCATTAGATATGATATCACATGAAATCAAGCTCACCTAAAAAAACTAAGTTATGATATCGAATACACAAGTATAATTCTAACAATTCCATATTTTTAATAATTGTAAGTTTTTAACAACTTTATAACTTCATTTATATTTTTTTAGTTATATAATATATATATTCAGTTTTAAAACATGTAAACATATACTGTATTAATTTTGGATAAATGTGAATATCACCTATTATCATACATCTCATAACCTTAAAAGATTTATAATTCATTTTACGCCCGTCAAACCACTAACATGGAGAGCGAAACTTATGGCGCCCCATGCCCTATTTACTCCATCCATTTAACTTGTTGATCCAACAGAAAAATTACACATAACCCCTTTTTAACCTAATTTTTATTTATTTAATTTAATTACTATTTTAATAAAGTAGTTAGTTAACCACTACATACTTTCAAAATTTAGTTAGTTAAAATTTCGTAGATAGTAATAATAAGTATTGTAGTTTTAGACAGTTATTCTATTAAAAGATAAAAGAAGTAAAGAACAATGAGAAAAGCCATAATAAATATTTTTGGCCCTCTCTTGAATTTAACTGGAATGCAAGGACAATGAGTTGTCTTCAAATGTCTAGGCGACTAGGCCTACCATGATATTAATGGGGCCTTCTTTTTTATTATTTTAATTGTAAAAATGCTAAAATTAAGTGTTTCTAAAGGATATCAAATACTTCTTTATGTTTATACGACAATTTAAAAGATTAATCCTTTTAAAGAAAAAGTCGCCTACATTTGATTAAGGTGAGGGTGCGTTTGTTTCACGGAATTTTTTTAAAGGAATTGAAATTGGAATGGAATGGAATGGAATGTTTGAAAATCCCTATCATGTGTTTAGTTGGTTAATATATCTTTAGAATTAGAATCTTCTCCACTTTATTCATTTCTCTTCAATCTACTAACATATAAATAATAAACTAACAAAAAAAATGATAATTAAAAAAATTTAAAATAATATACATAAAATTAACTAAAAAATTGAAAATTTATTTAAAAACCAAACAAAAAAATAATTAAAAAAACTAAAAAATATATTAAATATATAAAAAAAAGTTAAAAATAATTTAAAAAAATTAAAACTAGTATAAAAATCTAGAACTACTAAAAAAATTTAAGAAGATAGTAAAAAACAAATATATATATGTTTTTATGCTTGTCACACAATAACACGTCATAACACCACCATAAACAAACATTTGATACGGTTAAGTTCAAAAACCCATATCACCCATCTTCATCATACATGTCGAGACCAATAATACTAAAACCAATGTTCAAACATACGATTAGAGAGTTTTCAAAATGCGAATAAAAGTCGTTCCAACATATGACGACAAGTTGTAAACACCACTAATAAAAGTACCAAAATACGAGCATATGACATACCAAACTTTTACTTAGACAACAAATACCTCACCCAATCTTCTCTTTCTTTTTCACCCAAATCCCAAAAGGTCGACACCCTGTTATAGTCACTTTTGATTTCTTCAATAGCTCTATACTTTTCCAATTGAGACAAAGATGTCATTTTTTTAATCTCGGAAGTGATCATTGTTGTTTTCTTTTCTTTATCAAGTTCATACTTTATCCCTTCACTCAATTCGGCCGACGTTTCCTTAAGACGGTCACCAAATAAAGCAACCGCATCATTGAAATTTTGAAACAAAGAATTAACTTGGCCCACACGTTTCCTCTTCTTACCTCGACCACTTGAAGTTTCTTCAACTTGAACACTTGCATTAGTGCCTTCATTATGACTAAATTCATCAAATTCATCATCCATTTGGTCCTCTAGTTCCTCCCTATTCGCCTCTTCTTCCATCTCGGCCACACTTTTGGCTCTATCACCTTGAGCTCGATCATTTCCAAAAATAACACACATTTCTTCATAATGAGGAAGACTTTTACGCTTCCATTTATCTGCCGTTGGATGACTCTATTAACAATATAAGATTATAATAAACAAAACATCAATACGTTTTATGATTAACCAAATAAAAAATGGTAATAACATAAAACTTTAAGGGGCTACAATTGGGGGCGAATTATGACACGTGGCACCCAGTCAGTAAAGGGTGCGAATTTGTTTTTGGGGTGTAATGGTGTATGGGCTACAAGTTGGGCCCACAGTATCTTTTTTTATTATTTTCTTTTTATAATTAAACTAATCAAATAAAAACCAATTTAATTAAATAATTAAATAAAATGCATTAAAATTAAAAAGAAATACAAAAATAAAATACATAACTAAAAATATAAAAAAAACATATAGCTCGGTTGGCGTACATGTTTAGGTTCGGGTCGGGAAATTGAAACAGTTAGCTCAGTTGGTTTAGGTTCATCGGGTTCCATTGTCAGTTCACGTTCGATTGGTTTTGCGAACCATGTGTTGACCGAAAGGAGGGAATGGGTGGTTCGGGTTGTTTCTAGGATTCATTTTGCATATGCATATGTATATAACACACACATATATACATATACATATACATATACATATACAGGTTTAAGTTCAAGAAAAAATCAAATTATTGCAAGAAATGATATAAATGAATATGAACCACTAGTTTTATTTTAGGTTTTAAATATTTAAAAATAAATAAAAAAGATGTAAATGCAACAATAAATGCACACACTCTCTCTCCAATTAATACAACTAATATAACCATAATAAATATCTTTAATTAATATATCTAACTAATTTAACTATAATAATTAAAAAGATAAAAACACTACTTTAGTTTTATTTTTTATTTACGCATTCTTCATTTTATTCAACATAAGTACAATTTATTCATATAATACTATTTCTTTATATTAAAAAAATAATTTCCACTCAATATATTAGCATATATCAACGTATTTAAGTTCAATAAATATACAACCTACACAAAGTTATATAACCTACACTTGTTTTGAACAATAAAAACGTACAACATACAAAAAGCATATAACTTACATATATAATTCGATATCAATTATATAAACTACACAAAAATACACATACCCTACACATGCGTAGGTCATATGTTTTTCGTATGTAGGCTATATGTTTTCTTATTCTTAGAACAAGTGTAGGTCATATGTTTTTGTGTATGTTGTATATTTTCGTGTGTAGATTATATGTTTTTCGTGTGTAGGTTATATGTTTTCGTGTGCGTGTGTATTTTATTAATAATGAATTTTGTGTGTAGGTTAAATGTTTTTTCGTGTGTAGGTTATATGTTGTTTTACTCATAGAACAAGTGTAGATTATACGTTTTTGTGTAGGTTATATGTTTTTTGTTGATATCTAATGCAAACACTTGTAAAATTGATTTTTGGTATTATTCATCATAATGTAAGTATGTGTTGATGGATATTAATATATTGAGTTGGAAAAATTAGTTTTGGATAGAAAGAAATTTTAATGTATGAATAAATTATACTTGTGTAGGATAAAAATTCAAGAAACAAAAAGTAAGTTATAAAAATAAATAAGTTCTTAATATTTTATAATTATAATAATCTAATTAGTTATATTAATTAAATAAATAAGTATTATGATTTATTAGTTATATTAATTGAAGAAAGAGAATAATTAATAGTTTCTTTATTTAGCTTTAAGCATTTAAAACTTAAAACAAAACTAGTGGTTCATATTTATTTCTTACATTTCTTGCAATAAAATCATTTCTCTCTTGAACCACCCCCTACATATACATATACATATACATATACATATACATATACACATACACACACATAGGCTACAAATATAATATAATAATATATATATGTATGTATATATATAACACACACTAGTAATATAATAATAATAAAAACAATATTCTTCCGGCGACAAAATACCCACGCCTCCGCCCAAATCGCCCCAATTTCGCCCAGGGGGGCGGTGTTCGCGCCCAATTGTCGCCCAAATTCTAGCCCACTACACATGGCCTAACAGAGCAACCAAAATAACATCAGTACCAGTTTTGCTATTACCAAACCAATATAGGTATTTCGTTTTTTTATCTTTCCGGTCGATGTAAAAACAACTTTATTGTTTGGGTTACACCACTTTATTGTACGAGTTATGTTCAATATAATTAGGGATTGCAATTGGGTACCTGTTAAAGACACGATAAGACCTGTTAATCAAAAAAGTGCGGTATGTGATTTTTCTATTTTCTTAAATAATTGAAATTAGTAGGCTAGACTCCCTCTTTATCCCTTATTGATACACAAAACTTAAAACTGTCTTATAGTTATGGCATATAAAGTAGTTAAACGAGTCATATTCAAGTTTTATATTTGTGTCACGCGCGTCGCCTCTTACCTGTTAAACCTGTTAAGACACGAATTACCAGCCCTAAATATAATGTATTTTTTTGTTTCATAAACATATTGATTGTGAATTGGCACCCTGCCACTAATAAAATAAGCCAAACCAATACGAACCAAACAATGTGCCGGTATTGGTATATGTTTTCATTTTCTACAACCGTCACGTATTATATATCTATAACACCCGTGCACCCAACATGCGGGTAAAAAAACTTGTTATTCTTAGCAAAGAAACTTTTTCTAAAAATCGTTAAGACATATTTAGTATTACAATAGATGGCTTGTTATTACTGGTTGATTCGAAAATGCATATTATAAGTAAATTGGTATTTTTTTTGAACGACCAACCAAGTAACATCGGACACTCTGTACGCGGCCCCCATTGGCTAAAGTAGCATAAGCCGACCACTAGTCCGGACGGGCGGAGCCCCTAGCGGTTCACCTATTGAGGGATTCACCGGATAAAACCCGACCCCCACGCCCGCCAAACGGCACGACAACGAAGGAGACGGTAAAACCGGGTGAGATCAGGACTCGAACCCTGGCAAGTCAGGATCATCTCTCATATCTCCCATATAAATTGGCAAGCCAGGATCATCCCTCATATCTCCCAGATAATTAAATTGGTATACCTAAATATGCTTGATATAAGAAGACAGTCCATTAAATTTTATGACAATAGAACCAAACCATATAATAAATATTTGAAAACCAAACAATGAAAATATCACGCCGACACAACAATTCAACAAAACACTCATTTAAAACCTTATTCGAACCAAAGTATGCATCCAATCAGAAGTTTAATATAGTATCACAAGTATACAAGGTTGGATAGCGACATAGAATACCAATCTTTTCATAATATATCAATCTTTGCCCATATATTGGAACATATTCCAATCTTATCATCATTCTTCTAGAGAGAGAGAGAGAGAGAGATATGTGGCAGGCAATCTTAACATTGCTCATATTCAGTCTAGCCATATGTCCAACAAGATCCAACACTCAATTCATCCACAAATCATGCAACACAACATTGTACCCTGAGCTTTGTTATTTGTACCTCTCGCGGTTCTCTACCAGGATCGGGACCAGCCCGAGACTCTTGGCACAAACCGCTTTAGCCGCAACCCTTAGCAAGACACGATCCACTTTGAGAACACTTAAGGCTTACTCAAAAACACGCAAGCTAACCAAAAGGGAACTCGGTGCGATACAAGATTGCTTTGAGGAGATTGATGACTCGGCTTATCAGCTCCACAAGTCCATGGTGGAAATGGGAAAAGTCCGATCCGGGCCCAATTTCTTGTTTAACATGAACAGTATAGAAACATGGGTAAGTGCAGCAGAGACAGATGATGACACATGCTTAGATGGTATTTCAGACAGACGTATCAATGGAGAGGTCAAGACCATGGTTCATAAACATGTCTCAAAGATTTTGCACCTGGCTAGTATCGCCCTCGCTTTCGTTAACAACTATGCAAATGGGTGACCAAGTCTTCCAAGGGTCAAGGAATTTCAATTTATAGTTAAGTTTATGTTGTTTTCTCCAATAATATTATTTGATCATAGATCTTATCGAAATAGTTACCGGACATGTTTGTGTTTTTTACACGCGTTGTATGTGCGTAATAACAACATGTGTATATAAGGATAGAGTTTATTTTTATCTGGTGACTTAAGTTTAAAAGTGACACAAACAAATTACTTGACATGAACAAAAGTCACCATCAATTTTAATATCTTATTCTCTTGTGAATAAATATTTAATCAAGCACGTTGTTTTTTTAAATGTGAAATTCCATATATAAAATACAATAATGAATAATACATGATATTTTAGAAACATTAAATAAATCGGTTGGTTATGTTCCTATGACCATACATTTTTGTCGTTTTGAAACAATAATGTTGTGGGACATGTCCTATTGGCCTTGCCATGCATTTCCATTTTATGTGAAGATAAAGAATTACTACTTTTGATGTACCATCTAGTGTTTGATCCAGTATTTTATTAAAAGTTATTCCCAGATAAAACGGGTATTTTAAATATTATATGAAAATATTTAATTGCCCATTTAATCTTTAAAACAAACCTAACATGTTTTCTTTAATTAGCCATTAAATTCTAATTATAAGTTTTATTACCATGTTAAATAAAGTGCAGGCTCATAAATTAATATCATCATATTGATTCTTGTGTTATATAAGTTTTGGAATCTAGGTTTATCTTTACGATTCAACTTTACTAAGTATAATTAATAAAGAAAAAAAGCGAACACAATTTCCTAACCACATATATGCTGTGACCATCGTTGTCCATACGTGCCTTAATATGTAAACACTTATAATCATCTGTATGAGCGGAATTGAGCAAGTGTAATAATTATGCGAGCACACTTAACATGTTGACAAAAATAAAGTTAAGACTTAAGAGCGTTAATGATCACATTACTCTATAGTTATCATAAGTCAATTAGTACTAGTTTGAATTATTAAAACTTAGTTTGTCTAAATAAACACACATACAAACACCCATGTTACATGTTAATACCGAATCACGATCACACAGACACAATCGTTCGTACGTTGGGTTATGGTTGGTGTTTCGCAATGTGGTGGATCATTATGCTCACTTGATCATGTTGGTTATTTGGTCATGTGGTGATCATGATGGATTCACCTATATATGCCACGAATAGGCTTAATGAGTTAATTCTAAGTCTTTTATTTTAATTTAAGTGTGTCTCTATCTCATTTCACTAATATATATCATCTCTTTAAATACTCTTTTTAGTTTAAAATTTATAAAAAGTTCAAAATAATACATTGAAAAAAGAAAAAAATAATCTTCAGCATATTATTGGTAAAAATAGTTTTATTCAATAGTTTCTATTTATGCTTCTATATGGTTAAAAACTAGAGGTGCACAGACCGGTTTAAATTCAAAACCAGTTTGGGTTGAAACCGGTTCAGTTTGGTCAGCAAGAGTCAAAACCGATTTATGATCGGTATTGGTTCGGACTGAAACCAGATTCTTGACCAACTTACGGCCGGTTAAACCTATGGTTTTGATCGGGTTTGGTTAGAGTTTTGATCGGTTTTGGTTCGGGTTTTGACCGGTTTTGGTTCGGTTAACCGGTTTGGAACCGATTGAAAACTAGAGGTGGGCATAAAAACCGGTTAATCGAACCGAACCGAAAATCAAATTGAAACATAACCGGTTTGAAACCGATTATGTAGTAACCGGTTCGGAACCGATGAAAACCACATGCTAGGAACCCGTTTGTAATTCTCTATATCGAAAACCGGTTAACCGAACCAAAAACCGGCCAAAACCGGTCAGTTCCATCAAAAACTGATCGTAAACCAGTCAATAAATGCTTTCAACCTGAACCAAAACCGGCCATATATGAATTTAAGGTTTGAAAACGGTTTGTGCACCTTTGACCTTTCTAATGAAAACATGCTTTGGATTTTACATTGATGTGGATAATATGCTAATTATAACATGAAAATAACCCTTGAATAAACTCACACCTAAATTATTTATTTGTAAGGATACAATTTAAGCCCGTCCCACATTTATGGATTTTGAAAGACATGGCTCAGGCCACGTATCATAGTCCTTGAAGGTTCCACACACCACTCACTTTTTTCATTGGCTTGCAACTGCTTCTCGTGGACTTCCTTAAACCCATGAAAATAAGATGTCTTATTCATACCCAAATGTTATAAACCATTCTATTATCTAAATAAATAATCCACATTACATGAATCAAGAATAATTGTGGGTTTTATTCAAATAACCCAACCGAATGATTCGGTTAGTAAACTTTTCCCTTAAACCTTTCTTCTTTAAAACATAAGTGATTGCCTAGTAATAATCTCTTACTTTTCTATTTTTCTATTTATGCTAGACAGATAACTTAAGGAATACGAAATAATAAAAATAGGAAATTTAAAATATTAACAAATAACGAAGATAATTAAATACGATTTAAGTAAAAGATTAAAATGAGAGACAACACGACGTCGTAAGGAGCGCCAAAAGGCGAGGTTGTCCAATGGTATGCATAGTACACAGACATGGAAAGAATGTCCACGAGACACATCACCTAGTCGATATCATTGTAGAAAACTAGATGGACAACTAAGGATGGATGATAGCGAATAATGTGCTAACGCACATCTAATAGGATTCACATAGATCATGCATGTGCAGTCAGTCATGTTTGACCACATAAACAATATTTGGATAATATGAAGGCCATACAATCATAATAAGGATTTCAGATCCAAATTTTGAAACATTCGCATTTTTAACAATCTTTGTATAATTTAATTAATATATATATATATATATATATATATATATATATATTTGTGTACAATTTGTTGTGAAGAGAGTATCTAATATATGTTGTATAGTGCATTCTCCAGATCTAAAATTTGTATTCAATTCATGGTCCGGTTTTAATGCTATGCTGTCAACAAATGTACAAAGCATTATTCTTTTACTTACTTTCGCTTTATTATATGGAAGATGAAAAAGAAGCTATATACCAGGTTAACAATAGAAATAAGTTCATAAATCATAATTTATGACTTTGACACGTGATTAGTTATTTCAAGTCCATGTTAAAAAATTTGTCATGTCCCAATAAAATTGGGGGAAGAAACAAGAGGGGCAGACAAATGTTATGTCAAAGTGTAATATTTAAATATATTAAAAACCAGATCACGTCTCACTCACATAACTTATTGTTCATGAATGTATAACGTAATTTGTGTAATGTATAACATATGCTTTCCAAGTATCCATCTCTTACATGTATCGACATATCGTGTTATGGCATTACACATATTCACCATTTTTTGCATTCTTCGCCTTCGCATACTGCTCTCAATCCTTCACTCTTGTTCTTTGCCAACTTCAACCAGTTATTATTATTATTATTATTATTATTATTGTGCAGCATCAACCCCTGAAAGGTTGTCTCATGTCATTAGTATACAACTTTTGATCATGATCAACAAAAGAGCTCAACCAGTCTCATGCTATTAGTATACAACTTTTGATCATGATCTTTGTTGCAACTTCAAATTGGTGTAGTTATCCCACTTCTATATTAAGCTTATAGTACCTAGAGTATAGGAGTGGTGTTCTTGTGCAGTACACTCTTACCACCTCAACCCCACCCCACTTGAACATGTTCCTTCCACTTTAATTTTATACGGTTATAAAAGATAGTGTTTGATATGAATGATTAGCAGATGGTTATAAGAGATCTATTACACAAGAATCTCATTCTCTCTAGATTCTCTAAAACAATTCATCCGCACCCTCCTTTTCTTTTCCACTCCACTCCCTCTTTCATCCTACTTTCTCGTCGACGCCGTCGCCACCACCAAGGTCATCGTCGATGCCACCACCGCCACCATTACCATTTTTTTATTTTGAGAGACGGATATTATTGTCCTTTATCCAAATTCCTTGTCACACCCCGACCAAAGGCGGCGGAACATGCCGGGGTGCAACGTGATTGGACAAATACACAAGACACTATTAAAGTGACAATATTTAATCAACTCATTAATTTCATTCAATCACCAAAGTAACACATATTGTTCATACAAATAACATCAAAACATAAGAAATAGATATTGTTTATTCTTCTAATAACCTAGCGGTATCAAAATAGAATGACGTCTTCAAACTCCAACTCAAGTAATAATCAAACCTGTAACATGCATAAAATAACATTTGTCAACACGTATGTTGGTGAGCAATTTCATAGTTTTGAGTATATATAATATGAGTGAAATCCACAAACGTATATGAGACTATAAATAAAAGCATCAATCATGGTATATAAAACATATGTAAATGAGGATCCTTTCTAACTGGTAAGAATACCGACATACTTGGATAATGAGGCCCTATTCTACTAGCACAAGGCTAAGTAGTTAGGGGAGCGTATGATCATACTTAATGAGGCTCAACAACAACATAAAAATAAACACTCGCGCACGTAAAGCATATGAGACATATAACACACAATAGAGCAAGTATTCTAGCATCATATACCCTAAAGTTTGTGGTTTGAGAAATGAGTATAATATAAATCATTTTTGTTTGAATAAGTATGCATGTTACCCCCAAAAGATAAAAGTGAAAACGGGGGATGAAATGTACTCACGTTAACTAAGTAACTTGAAAGATTGATTCGTGAATAATCGGAGATCGGGTTTAACGAGCAAGACCTAGATTAAACGGGTCTTAAGTTAGTAGGTAGTCTTGGAAGGGTTTAAAATAAAATATGACAAGTAAAGTAAATAAATGAAGTTTATGGCTTAAAAATGTAAATACTTGGGAAATTAAAGACATGTTCTAAAAAGTAAGTTTACTCGAAACCGGGTCTTGGTATTTCATTCATAATTATTACTCAACCTATGTTAAGTAACTTATGTGGGTTATAATGCACTAATGCAAGACCCTTTGGGTATATGAACACCAAAACAAGGTTTTAATCGAGTGTTCGGATTTGTTAACTTGGGTCTAGATAATTAACTAAACTCAAAGTTAACTTTCCAAAATGTTTTGAGATAACTCAATAAAATCGAAAGACTTAACCAAGTATATAGTTCTATTATGAAGAACCTTAACGTCCGTTAAGTGTGTATTTGGTATCACCGGTCCAAGCTTGTTATAAGATCAAGTTGGATAGCGACACACCAAGTAAGTTGATAAAATACTTAAAATTAGTTTAAAATACATTCTTGAAGAAAAGATGAGTTTCGATGGCCAAAAACACACTTGTGTGTCTTAGGCAAGTGAACTCGGTTTAGTTCGGTTTTGGTTCGGTCCTTGACTCGGAATGATACCGAGGATGGTTGCCACATACCCAAATACCATAGAACTATCAAAATAGTTTTAGAAGTTACAAGGTTCAAATCTTTCATAAACATGTTTATTTAACTATTTTAAACAAAACTAGTAAACAAAACTATTTAAAACAAAAGCTAGTAAACAAGAGTTCGGTCTTGGTTCGGTCTTGATTCGGGTCCAATCTCGGGATGAAACCGAGACTAGTGACTTCATAACCAATACCATGAAACTCTTTAAACATGAATTAAAAGCTAAACTACTTACAATATGAACAAGACTAGGAAAGCATTAAAGGAAAATAGTATAAACAAGAACTACAAAGAGTTCTCCATGTAGCCTTGCCTTGTAGCATATCACCTCCCGAAGAAGATGAAAGCCGAAGGAAACAAGGGGTGCATATTATATATATGTTGTGCCACAAGATATGAATTAATAAGTAACAAACAAGAATTAAAGAAGGTTATTGCTTGATTATTAAGAACCTTAAAGGTTAGAGATATGAACTTTATTTGGGAGAGAAAGAAAATGAATGAGCAAAGAATAATGAAGAGGATGGGATTGTTTATATAGAGAATGAGTCAAACTTGTTTTCCTTATTTTATATCAATATTTGCATGTGTTTTTTTTTTAAAAAAGGTTTAAATAATACAATATGGTAACAAATCCAAAAGGTAAGAGATGATTATGAAACATAAAAATCCAACATTTTATATTAGTGAAAGATTTGGTTTACAAATCGGGTCGGGTTTTGATACAAATACAAATACAAATACAAAAAAGATCGAAAATGACGAATGTTACATTCCTCAACTTTTTTTACCAACCAAATAGCATAAAGCAACGAATCATTTCACTTCTATAGCTTAACCAAACTAGCCAATAAAATACTAATCATCTATTAAAATTCTTTCTTCCATTCATTCCCTCACCAACTTTATTCCGTTATACATCCCATTATCCCATAACAACAAGACCATCCTAAATATCAAAATTATTCCTCTTTAATAGAACAAAGACACAACAATTTAATATCAAAATTTTCATAAAACATATAATTTAAGAGGCACCATGGTTATGATGAGTTACTAGACGAGTATGTGACGTTTATTAGTTGGATTATTGTTCTGAACGAGTTTTATCTTATCGGACCGTTGTTTCTTTGGTTGAGTGTTTACAGAGCCATCTTTTCACAAATTAAAAGTACATTATATCATAATAATATTATGAATATAAAACACCTTGAATAAATAATAATAATTTCAATATTTGTCTACCACAAAAAAACTATCCCAAATTGAAGTATTTCCTATCCCCAATCTATATATCAATCTTCATTATCTCATCACATATCACCACCAGATAACAATAATATTATTGGCGCGGGTACTCCAATGGCGGCCGAATCCGTTACCGCCGCTGCTGCACTCTGCAACTTCTCCGGTACCAATGTCACTCCCTCAAACTCAAACCGCCGCCACATACTCTCACCCTCCGCCGCATTCCGCCGTCACTATCCACGTAGTCTTACGTCATCTTTCTTCGGAACCCAACGACTCGTTGTTCCAACCAAATTGACGTCTTCTCAGTTTCCCAAGAGGAATCTTTCGGTGTTTGCCATGGCTGCTGAAGGTCTGTTTAGTAATTTCAAATTTGTTGTTTGAATTCATGTTCAATTGAAGGTTTTGATTGTCAATTTGGTGCAAATGAATTCAATTGAATAAAAGTTAGAAGCTTGCAACAAAACCCTAAAATTTTCTTACCTAGAAATGATAGTTCGGGATAAGGGTGTGCATGGGTTGGTTTGTTTCGGTTTTGGGCTTCAACTGAAAACTGGATTTTTGGTTTTTGGTTTGGTTTCGGTTGTTTTTGTGCCTGCAAATTTTCGGCTGAAACAAAAGTATTGGCAAAATTTATTAAATTTGGCAAAAATCAATGAATTTGGGTTACATTATTTATTAAATTATTATAAATAACATAAAATCCAAAGTACATAATGAAGTTCTATAAGTTCGGTTCCGTTTTCTTGGTTTTAGTTGCACGCAAAACTGAAACCGAATTGAAAGTTCGGTTGTTTATGAAAACATTCGGTTCCGTTTTCTTGGTTTTAGTTACACGCAAAACTGAAACCGAATTGAAAGTTCGGTTGTTTATGAAAACATAAAACTAAACCGACAATTATTATCCATTTGGGCTATAAAGTATTTGGGTTACGCCATATATTTGATTATTGTCAATGACCTAAAGTTCAAAGTAAAAAAATGATATTCTATAAGTTCGGTTCGGTTTTTTCGATTTTAGTTGCACGCAAAACTGAAACCAAACCGGAAGTCATGAAAATATAACACCAAATCGTCGGTTTTTGTTTCGGTTCGGTTATTTTGGCTTGGTTTTTATGCACACCCCTAGTTTGTGAGCTGCGATAAATGATTGTTGATGTAGAATTATGCAACCTATTATAGTTTGTGATGCTAAATTTGAAGAGATAATGTAATATGAAGAAACTGGTAAACTACTTACATTGTTTACTTGATATTCATATTTTTATTTTTATTCTTATTCAGAAGTAAAACGCGAGGTTCCATTGAAGGACTACCGCAACATTGGCATTATGGCACACATAGATGCGGGAAAAACCACCACAACCGAGCGTGTACTTTACTACACGGGTAGAAACTACAAAATCGGTGAGGTACATGAGGGCACCGCCACAATGGACTGGATGGAACAAGAACAAGAAAGAGGAATCACCATAACATCGGCTGCAACCACCACGTTCTGGAACAAACACCGCATCAACATTATTGATACGCCTGGCCACGTGGACTTCACACTTGAGGTGGAACGAGCCCTTCGGGTTCTTGATGGTGCCATTTGTTTGTTTGACAGTGTTGCTGGTGTTGAACCGCAGTCGGAAACGGTTTGGAGACAAGCAGATAAGTATGGCGTGCCGAGAATATGTTTTGTTAATAAAATGGACCGGCTCGGTGCTAACTTTTTCAGAACACGGGATATGATTGTTACAAATTTGGGTGCAAAACCACTCGTGCTTCAACTCCCGATTGGTGCAGAAGATGTGTTCAAAGGTGTTATTGATCTTGTTAGGATGAAAGCAATAGTTTGGTCCGGTGAAGAGTTAGGTGCTAAATTTTCATATGAAGACATTCCTTCTGATCTTCAAGAGCTAGCGGAAGAGTATCGCGCGTTAATGCTCGAGACGATTGTTGAATTAGATGACGAGGTTATGGAAGCGTATCTTGAAGGAGTCGAGCCAGATGAAGAAACTGTTAAGAGGTTGGTTAGGAAGGGGACCATCGGGGGTAGTTTCGTCCCTGTTTTATGTGGGTCGGCTTTTAAAAACAAAGGTGTTCAGCCATTGCTTGATGCGGTTGTTGACTATTTACCGTCTCCGCTTGACTTGCCTCCCATGAAGGGTACCGACCCGGAGAATCCAGAAATTGAAATCGAACGGGTTGCAAATGATAACGAACCGTTTGCTGGGTTGGCGTTTAAGATCATGAACGACCCGTTTGTCGGGTCACTTACGTTTGTGAGGATATACGCTGGGAAGCTTGCTGCGGGATCGTATGTAGTGAATGCAAATAAAGGAAAGAAAGAAAGAATCGGGCGGTTGCTTGAAATGCACGCGAACAGTCGAGAAGACGTTAAAGTAGCGTTAGCAGGTGATATTGTGGCTCTTGCGGGGTTGAAAGATACCATTACTGGTGAAACTTTATGTGATCCCGAGAAGCCGATTGTGCTTGAAAGAATGGATTTCCCTGATCCCGTTATTAAAGTTGCTATCGAGCCAAAAACCAAAGCCGATGTTGATAAAATGGCAAACGGGTTGATCAAACTTGCACAAGAAGACCCGTCTTTCCACTTCTCACGTGATGAAGAAATTAACCAAACGGTTATCGAAGGAATGGGTGAGTTGCATCTTGAGATTATTGTTGATCGGCTCAAGCGGGAATTCAAGGTTCGTTTACTTATTTTTGTTTGCATTATGACAATTTGCAACAATAATATTAAATTGCTTTGTGTCGTGTGGATTGTCAGGTGGAAGCGAATGTAGGTGCGCCGCAAGTTAACTACCGTGAGAGCATATCCAGGGTGTCGGAGGTCAAGTATGTGCACAAGAAACAATCTGGTGGTCAAGGACAGTTTGCAGACATAACCGTGCGGTTCGAGCCATTAGAAGCCGGTAGCGGATACGAGTTCAAAAGTGAGATCAAGGGTGGTGCAGTCCCAAGAGAGTACATTCCTGGTGTAATGAAAGGGTTAGAAGAGTCCATGTCTAATGGAGTACTCGCAGGCTTCCCTGTGGTTGACCTTCGTGCAGTGTTGACTGATGGGTCTTACCATGATGTTGACTCGAGCGTACTCGCCTTCCAGCTGGCAGCTAGAGGCGCTTTCCGTGAAGGAGTTAGGAAAGCGGGACCCAAGATTTTGGAACCGATTATGAGAGTTGAAGTTGTGACACCCGAAGAACATCTGGGAGATGTTATTGGTGATTTAAATTCTAGAAGAGGACAGATTAATAGCTTTGGTGACAAACCTGGTGGTCTCAAGGTATATGTTAAACTCATTCCTTGTTACATAAGATGTTACATTATTAATTTGTTCATTTTTTAATGGTTCGTGTGTTGGGGTGTAGGTGGTGGATTCACTTGTGCCGCTAGCAGAAATGTTTCAGTATGTGAGTACATTAAGAGGAATGACAAAAGGTCGAGCGTCTTACACTATGCAACTAGCGAAATTCGATGTGGTACCACAACACATTCAGAACCAGCTTTCTGCCGCCAAAGAAGAAGCAGTTACAGCTTAATTTTGCTTCCTGTAATTCTATTTTATGTTTGTAATTTTTTTCACTTATGTTTTATAGGACCATATGAAATCAGTCAATTTTTCGTCGAAAGATATACGAAGCAACATGGTTATTTATCCATTCATAAATTTGTGTTTATTTTGCTCAACTCTGAATTCTTAGGTAGTAGCTAACATGTTCTGGCAGATATGTTGGGTAACATTGTTTGGTACTAAAGGCGAGTGCTACATAAATGGTATAAAAGCTCGGGATTGGTTGTTTGTGGCACCTTAGACGAATCAACATGTTTACTTATCCGTCCATAATACATGTGTTCAACACCTTAGGGAAACCCAAACCAGTACTCAGTTTTTTTCGCATACCTTGTATATGTTACCTATGATATATGCGCAGTGTATACATTGCTGCATACAATGCATATGCCTTTCTAGTATATTGTATATTTGTATGCAACAATGCATATATTCTTATGTGTTAATGAGTATATTTTTATGGTGTATGCATTACTGCATAAACTACTCTTTTAATGTGTTAATAATGATGATGCATGTGCTATCTCTGCGTTCTCTATTAATCGATCTTATCGAATTCACTGTTCTCGTTCATTTGTTTTCCTTTGATTTGTTTTAATCCAAATATTCTTGCTTCGGGTCCATTTTAGATTCACTTGTTTTCGATTAAATTTTGTTTTGTTTACTTTATGATTCAATTGCTCTCATTCATCTTTTATCCAACTGTTCTAGCTCGATGGTCTAACAATCGGTTCCATATAGCGGAATTGTCAAACTACAACGCTATAAAAGTTTCTTTTAATCTTGTTGGCAGTCTCTTTTCACACAATACTTATGTGCCTGCATCTCCACTTGCACCAACCTACTTGAAAGGTATAGACATCGTTGTTGATGCCCCGTCACTCTGAACAAACGATCCAAAATACTTGAAAGTGGCTACATGTGGAGCATATAGGGCTTCAACAGTGATTTAAGTGTCCTCTATCCTATCGTTAGCAGACTTAGCACCCCTGAACGTACGGTAAAGGTACTCAATCATAAATACTTATCTTTAAATCCTTTATGTCCATTTATCAAAATTCATTAATACAAAAGGATAACTGGACAAGTAGTTCGTAAAAAAACTGAAGAAACACTAGTGACCCCGACAGATTAAGGATAATCTTAGGGTTAAGTAGATGTTTCCCACGAGGGTTAGGTCCGGCAAAGATGGTTATTCTTCTCAACCTGCAAAACAGACACCGTAAGCTCGTCACTGAGAAGGGGGGGGGGGTTCCTCCTTGTGACCACCCTCCGGCGTGAGAATCAGACTAAGTTGCTCTGAATATAAGTGTATATAGAGAGAAATAGCTAGAGAGAAGATGACCATACCGTTCCAGGGTGTTGGAGTATTTATAGCCGAAGGTAGGTTTCCAAGCAGGTACGGCCAGCTGTATATAATATTCCTTTTCCACCAACTATGGGCTACGTTCGTGCCATGATGGGAGTTGGTGGGTAGGCAGCGGCTGATAGTGACATTTTGTACTAGAGCGTGCTCCTCCTCGTACTATTGTCAGTGAGCTGTCACCCTGTGATTGGTTCATGGGTTGCTTTTGTCAGATCTTGTCTATTTGTCCATACCTTGGTAGGTATAGTACAAAAGATCTTCTAGAAGCGTACGGACTGGCTCTTTTGGGCGGGAATATTCCCGCCCTGCTCATTTGTTGGGTTCGTAGGCCTTGTTGGCCCGGTTTATTATATGAAGTCAAAAGAGGAGACGGGTGTGGGCGGTCGGGCCCAAGCCCGGCCCGGTTTAGATTTCTTGCATAATAATTTACTAACCCTAGTTCAGTCTCTATATAAACAACATTATGTACTTGTAATATTTGTCACTCAATAAAGATATACCTAGTTGCCACCCGTGGACGTAGGTCAGTTTAGACCGAACCACGTTAAATCCTCGTGTTCGTTTATTGCTTTCGTGTCGTGTTCAGTTTCGTGTGTGCGTTTAATCCTAACAAGTGGTATCTAGAGCTTAGGTTTGTTTCACACGAAGAACTCGTTGAACCGTTTCTTACGCCGTCGCGTCACCGCTAGCAGTCGCTAGGGTTCCGTTGTCGCCGTCGTTATTTCTTATTGCCGCAGTAGCGCCGCTAGAAGAAATCGCCAAAGATCGTTATTATCAGGTTCTGTTATTATTTTCTGAAAGCAATATTATCATCCACCATCGTGTGCCGTTGCAGAAGAAGACCCTTTTTTTTGTTTTGTCTAGTTTTCCCATAAACGTGGAGAATTGTGACCAAATTTTGTTTTGGTTTGACCTACCACCTTTGGGCCGTAAAATAGCAGCCCATATTTGGCAAAATCAACTTATTTAGTTTGTGCCACAAATAAAGAGCAGTAGGCTTGTTTTGTTTGAGTTTTGTGGGTTTTTTTGGCAGTTTGGCCTTTTATATTTTATTTGGGGGTCGAGATTCTATTTTGCAAAGTACGAGTCAAGAATAGTTGAATCAAGATCCTATTTTTCGTTGAAGAACAGTTTTAAGTCAGAAGAAGCGTTAAAGAAACGGAGAACCAGTGCCAACCGCGTTTGTCAGGTTTTATCATTTCAGTTTAAAGTTTCAGTTTCTGATTTTCAGTTCGTATTTCCGCTGCGTATAAATAGGTTGATTTTTTAACAGAGTTCAGTAGAACAGTCGTTAAGTTCAGGCTCGTGTTGCTGTGTCTGTCTCTGTTTTTTATCCAGTTTTTCGTTTTAGTCATTGTTATGGCAGAAGACGGAAAGTTTTCGATACAGAAGTTTGACGGACAGAAGTTCGGTTGGTGGAAGATGCAGATTGAGGCACTACTTTGTCAGAAAGACTTGGATGTAGTGCTTAAGGATGAAAAACCAGAAAAGATGTCAGAAGCAGATTGGAAGAAGTTAGACAAGAAAGCTAGGGCTTGTATTACATTGTCGTTGTCGGAAGATGTGGCGTTTAACATCATGAAAGAAACCACAGCACGTGGTATGATGGAGGCGCTATCCAACATGTATGAGAAGCCTTCGGCAGCGAATAAAGTATATCTTATCCGAGAGCTAGTGACAACTCGAATGAAAGAGGGTGGGTCAGTTACAACTCATATCAATAATCTTAATTCGATCTTGTCCCGCTTAGTGTCAGTTGACATTAAGTTTGATGATGAAGTTCAAGGCCTCTTGTTATTATCCTCTTTGCCCGACAGTTGGTCGCAAACAGTGACTGCAGTTTGTAGTTCGTCTACAAATATTACTTTCGATGGGATTCGAGATCTGATTCTGGGAGAAGATTCAAGACGCAGAAGTTCAGGTGAATCATCAGGCAATATGCTAGTCACAGAAGGTAGAGGTAGGGGAAAACAGCGAGGCAGTGGGAGCAGGAAGAGGAGTCAGTCTAAGACTCGTAAGGATATTGAATGTTGGGGTTGTAAAGAGAAAGGACACTTCAGGAATCAGTGTCCGAATGGTAAGAAAGAGGTGAACGTTACAGAAGACGACACAGATGACGGGGTCAGTAGTGATGAGGCTTTGGTTTATAGTGTTGAGAGTAGCGTTGATGCTTGGGTGATGGATTCTGGTGCATCGTTTCATGCCACTCACTGTAGTGAAGCGATGAAGAATCTTAAATTTGGGGATTTTGGAAAGGTTCGACTAGCGAATGATGATATTTTAGAGGTTACGGGTATGGGAGACGTTGATTTGATAACTTCAGCCGGTACTTCTTGGACTTTGAAAGACGTGAGGGTTATTCCAAGTTTGAAGAAACGTTTGATTTCAGTTGGGCAGTTGGATGACCAAGGGCACGATGTTAAGTTCGGGAATGGGCAGTGGAAAGTAGTCAAAGGGAATCTCGTGGTTGCTCGTGGCAAGAAAATGGGTTCGTTGTATATGGTCGATATGTCACCGAAAGGAGTGGATCCAGTTTTGGTGAAAGACAAAGTCCGGTTCACAGAATCCCGTGGGCAGAAGAAGGTTCGTTTTGCAAGTAACAAACCCAGAGCCAAAGTGAAGATTCAGGATGAACGAGCTAGGAAGGTTAAATCAGTTGGGGGACATCGTGACAGTGGGAGCACAGGTCGTGTTTCAGTTACAGTTCCAGGTCGACAGTGGATTAAGAAAACCAGTATTCCAGCTGTAAAAGTCTCTCCAATGAATTACTTGCTGAATATGGAGAGTGTTTGTTCTCAGGTTATCTCAGGATCCGGTAGTTCGTTACAGTGGGAGCCGGTAGGGACAGAGAACGGGTCAGGGGCAGTTTCAGCCATGACTGACGTGTTGGAGCTCCGGGGAGCTTCAACGGGCCTTCAGGTTAATTGATGAGAAGGCGGTGGCAACTAGAAGAAGTTTAATGTTCAGATTACAGAAGTACAATCAGGAGTGCAGACGAGAGTACTCAAGGCCTCCGAGTGGGAGATTGTTGGGTTCGTAGGCCTTGTTGGCCCGGTTTATTATATGAAGTCAAAACAGGAGACGGGTGTGGGCGGTCGGGCCCAAGCCCGGCCCGGTTTAGATTTCTTGCATAATAATTTACTAACCCTAGTTCAGTCTCTATATAAACAACATTATGTACTTGTAATATTTGTCACTCAATAAAGATATACCTAGTTGCCACCCGTGGACGTAGGTCAGTTTAGACCGAACCACGTTAAATCCTCGTGTTCATTTATTTCTTTCGTGTCGTGTTCAGTTTCGTGTGTGCGTTTAATCCTAACATCATTCCTTCTTCAGGTGACATTACTGAAGTATTAAGAGTTAGTGCCTTATACGTGTAGCCTTACTGTTAGTGCGGGTAGCCTTCCTTCTTGGCTTGTACCCACAGCTGCGGGGACAGGCAGGGTACTGTACCAAGGGAGGCTTTCCTGCAGGGACAGCTGGCTTACTGCGTGTAAGGTCTTCATCTCTCTGAGCATGGTGGGTCCTGCGGATCCAGTTGGTCTTTGCGTAGACGTACCTCATCAAGGTGAGTCTTGTGGGTCCAACTGGGCTTTGCGGGAACCTACCTCTTCAAGTTCCCCCAGTCCATTGTTCTTCTCATGAATTGTTAATAAGTGAGGGGAACTTTTGGACTTTAAGCAAGGGGCTTTAAAAAGGGGTTTTCGTTTTTTAAGGTTCTCCGTGGGGATTCTTCCTGCAGTTTTCCTAATGTCACTTGCAGAAAATTCCCGACTTTTCTGCCTGATCTTTGGGTATGATGCGGGTAGGTGTGTAACCTCTTCGCAAGTCGGGAGCGTTGAGTTTCACTTGTGTAGATTCTCCACGAGGTTTTGGTAGTTTTAGACATAGTGATCAGTTATGTTAAACAACCAATTCCACCTTGAAGCTTCAAACAATCTAGTTCTCAACGTTTCCGCCATGCGGGGGTGTTATTTCTCTTTCCGCAAGCATGGCCCATAAGATCGATCTTCTTGGCTTCAATTCCCTGCAAGTGCTAAGTATGTGAAGGGTTTCGCCTTGACACTGTACCCGCACTTGTCTTATGGTTTCTTGCTTTCCAAGGTAAGGGGGTATATTCCCTCTTATTTTTGAATCTTTTTGAATCTTTTTGAAATTCGGAGGGTTGGTGAAAGGATAAGGACAGTCCAAACGGTTGAAAGGACGTTGGCGTCTTCTGACGGTTTCAGGATGTGCAGGAAGTTGTGACGACGTGACAGAATGTGGTCAATCTAAACGCTTTTTCAGGCGCGTGGGCGCGAGTTTCATGGCACGCGCCATTCTGACATCTGTTGCCAGCTTGCTTTATCCACACGTGTCGCCGTGTCATTGCTCCTACGCTTTCTCTCTCATTCGCATTAAATTCATCGCATTCATTGCGATGAGTATATAAGGTGGAGAGGGTGTATTTCGTCCATTATCTTCACTTCACTCTTCTTTTTCTTTTAAGCGATTTCCGGCGAATTCTCATCTTTTCCGGCGAGCATTCTCCTGAAACCGCTTTCTTTCATCCTTAACATTAAAAAATGTCTTCTTCTTCTCATGACCCAGAGGTTAACGTCGAAGAGTCCGACGTTTTCCCCGAGAACCCGACGTCAACGTCCGATAAGGACGATAAGAGTACTGCTGGCGAGTGTCAGTGTACTCTTTCTCTCGATGTATACAATTACATCGTCAAGAAATTCATGCTGGAGCCCTATGAGCCGGAGTTGCCGGAGACCAACCAGGCGGTATACGACGCCCCTAAGGGCAAGATAGGGGTTTACGCTTCGTTCTTCATATATGGGAATCTAAGATTCCCATTAACAAAGTTCGTATACCGTGTTTTGGAGAAACACGGTGTTCATTTGACAGAGGTGCACCCAATGGCAATTGCTAAAGTTCGCCATTTCGAATGGGTGTGCCGTATTTTGGATATCGAGCCTCGAGTCGACCGCCTGATGACCTTCTATACTTGGAGGTGCATCCAGGGTTGGTATACCCTTGTCACTCGGATCAAGGGTTTGAAGATCTGTACTACTGAGCGTAGTCTTCGTTCTTGGAAGCGTGAATTTTTCTATATTTCCGCTCGTGTCGTTCCCATTGCGATGACGTTCAAGAATGGGATGGCACTTCCTAATCTTCCGGCTTCCAATTACCAGGAGACGGAGTGGTTCACCAAGATTTCCCAGATTCAGACTCCTGTTTATCGCTTCTCGGAATCTGGGATGGTCATGCTTGGGATGAGTCGCGTGTGGAAGGACGCCGGGTCTGGGAAACCGCAAATACCCATCGTTCTTGAATACGGTTTGAACTATATTCCTTATGGTACGCCCCGTCTTTTGTGTTGGTTTAGGGTTTTCCTTCTAACATTGTTATCATTTTTATTTCAGAAGGGAACGACTTACAGTCGCTTTTGCACCCTCGGGAGACTGGTTGTCCAACGCGATTGGGTACTCGTGATCTTGATGAGAACGAGTTGCCCGTTTTGGAGAAAACTGCGGATAGGTTCGTAGAGGTCTACCCGCCAGGCCATGAGATTTTAAGCGCCACTCGGCCAGGTAATGAGTTCTTTAATCCTCGTCCTCTTCATGCTCACACTTCTGCTGGAATTCTTCTGATCTTGTCATCTTCTGATGAGGGATCCGCAGATGGGCCTTTTGTTGTAAGGAAAAAGAAGGCGGCTAGCGTGAAGGGCAAAACGAAGGTTGCTACCTTCGTTGACATGGGGGATTAGTCTGATTCCGAGACTGAAAGTGAGGAGGCGGCGAGGAACCTTGGTGGTGGTGACGAGACCATTGTCTCAGAGGTTGAGACAACGACTATCACTTCCGAGCCGCTAAGCATTGCGAAGGTATTTGGCGTGAAGAGGCCATTTTCATCGGGTCCATCTCCGCCTAACAGGGCTTTCAAGATCAAGAAAACCAGTAAGTGTACTTTTTGTGTACCTTTACCGCATCTCCTTCCGCCTTCGTTTTTTATATCTTAAGGTTTTTCTTTATGCAGAAGTAGACTTATCTGTTTTTGAGGAGAGTGGTGCGGGAGGAGTTGGTTCAGGACCCACGACGATAGGTTTGGTCAACCTATCCGAGGCGATGACCCAGGCGGCTGCGTCTGTTTCTGGTACTGGTTCTGTTGCTTTTACTGTTGAAGCAATTGTTCTGGTTATGACGTCGTCTGTCATGGCTGCTGTGCCGACGATGGCGTCCACTTTCGTTGCTGCGTTGAGCAGTTCAACTTCTTCGCCAGCCATCAGTGCCATATTTACCACGTCATTCACCGGACCGGCGGTGACTTTTTCCATAGCTCATCTGCGATGAGCTCATTTGCAGCGACTGCAACGGTTATGAGTTCATCTCCAATGGTCTCTACCTCTGTGACTTCTACGGTGTCACATTCGGCGTCAACGACTACTTCGTCCTTGGCCAGTTCTTCAGGTATGTTTAGAGTTGGGACCTCTAGACTTACCTCTGTTGATGAGGGGGTCCGATCTTTGCCTCCTTCCCATCTCCTTGACCTCTTGGATGGATATCCTTTAGGTTCGGGTGATGGTTTAGTGGCTATCGGCCTGTTATCGACCCTACAGGTGCGTGGGGTTACTTTGGCCTATTATCCATCCTTAGTCATTTTTTCTTGACTATTTTTTGTTGTTGCAGTTTCGGATTCCAATGAGGTTTATGCCCCAAGGTGGAATATCCGCCGATGAACAACTCTCAGGACGGCTTCAGACTGCGTCGATTGGACGCGCCATGCCGCTCCAAGTGGTGCATTGGGGGAGGCAATGGTTAGTTACCAGGAAGGCAGGTTGTCCACCGAGCTCCGAATTCTACTCGCCCGGATGCAGCCGCGTGTCGAATTACTTTGTCGTGAAAACGATAAGTTAAGGACTGCGCGTAGCTTGGAGGGGTCTTAGGTGCGATCGCTGAGGGAAGAAAACAAGAAGCTTGCCGCCACCGCTACTGAGAGTGAAAAGGCCTTCAAGGATCTTGAGGCCGAAATGCAAGCTAGGCATGAGGCCCGTTCTAAGGCTTCTCAAGTTGTTAATGAACAGCTTAGGTTGGCTAAGGAAACTGCGCGTAATGCGACTGAAAGGGCCACAAAAGCTGAAGCTGTTGCTGAGCCTCTACGCACTGAGAATGAAGAACTGAAAGCTAAACTGGAGAAGCTTCAGCAGGCTCATGAGGCTTTGGCTTTGGAGGACGCCAAGAAGCTACAGGAGCTCTTGGATCAGAGGGGTGTGCTTGATCGCACTGAGCGCAAGCTTAAAGGCGTTGAGGAGGCTACTGCCAAGGAAGTGTTGCCTGCCAACCTAAATAAGAATGAGGCCGAACGCGCACGCGATCAAGCTCAAGTTACCCTTCAAGGGGCTCTGTCGAATAAGGATTGGCTTCTACGAGAAGCGTTGCCGCAGGTACGCATAGCTCAATTATTCTTTGCTTTTTGCTTTTTATACTTAAAAAAGTTTTTTTTTTTGTAGGTTATGCATCGGATTTTCGCGAACACATCCTATGATGATGCCATGAGCACAGCCCTCAACGCTTCTCATGAGGATGGAGAGAAAGTTGGTTTCTTACTTGGCCTAGGATTTGCAGAGAAAGGTATCTCGCCTTCCAGATTTCCTCTACACGATGTTGATACTGAGGCTGCCTATGACCAAGCTGTGAACCAGTATGCTGCTTTCTCTCATCCGGTCGTGGAAAAGGTGAATGAAGTTGCTGTTGCTGATGACGGGCTAGCTGTTCTCAAAGCTTTCCTTGAACAGCCGCAGCCAACTGATGGTGCGGGTTCAAGCGGATTTGGAGGGAGTGGGAAGCCTGAATCTTGAGATTCCTCCAAGCCGTTAGGATATACTTGCACTTTTTGTAGGCGGGTAGATACCTAGCCATTTTGTAATGTTTGAACAGCTTTTATCGTGAATATAAATGTTTTGTTAATGCCTTGCCTTGTAAACATTATATGGTTTGCTCATGCATATTTTAGTTTAACTTAGCAATTTTCTAAGTGTTTTGAATAAGTTATCCCTTCGACGCGTGTCAGATAATAGGTTAATGTTCTGTTTCCTCTATCATGATTGTGCGGGTAGGACCGTCACTTTCACTTAGTAGGATGACCGAACTTTATCTATGTCTGACCTGCGTGAAGGTTTTCCTCATCTTTTCCTTAGAAATTTTTACTGTTTATTTGTGTTTATGCGGGTTGTGTCGCTTTCCACACGCAACGACTTACTTCCTCTCTCACTTATTTATGCGGTGAATACCGGCATATCAGTGTGGTCAGATCATAAGTATAAAGGTAAGGCTATCAGTATCAATGTGATAAGGAGAATCAATTCCATTAGAAGTGGCTCTAGGCCTGTTCGTTACAAGTTTGGAATTGATCTACATGTAGCATCTGCGTAATTGAGCTCCATTCCATGTTCTTGGGATGGGGGTGCCATCGAGCCTTTCGAGCCGGTATGCGCCCTTTCCCAGAACTTCTTTAATAATGTATGGCCCTTCCCAGACCGGGGCCAGCTTTCCTGGGCGCTCCTGGTTCGAAGCCTCGTTGTTACGCAGTATGTAGTCTCCGACATTGAAGTTGCAGAGTTTCACCCGCGTGTTGTAGTGCTTTTGCATTTGTCGCTTATAGTTCTCTTCACGCGCTGCGGCTAAGTCTCTGCGCTCTTCGGCCAGCATATGGTCTAACCGTCTTTTCGCCTCATTGTCTTCTGGTTGAGTTATGACTCTTGGTGAGGGTAGACCAATCTCGATTGGAACCATGGCTTCAGTGCCATAGGTGAGGCTGAATGGGGTTTCGCCCGTGCTTGCTTTTTTCAGCGTTCTGTTTGCCCAAAGGACATGTGGCACTTCGTCCACCCAGCCGGATCTATGCTCCAAGAGTCTTTTCTTTATGCCGTCGACGATGCTCTTGTTTGCTTTTTCCACCTCACCATTACCCTGCGGGTGTGCCACTGAGGTAAAGGTGTGGGTGATTTGAAGCTCTTTCAGCCACTTTTGTAGCTTCTGGTCAGCAAAGTTGGTGCCGTTATCGCTCACCAAATTCTGTGGAAGTCCAAAACGACAAATAATAAATTCCCAAATAAATTTTTTGATATGTTTTGCGGTTGTTTGGGCTAGGGGTTTTGCTTCTATCCACTTGGTGAAGTAGTAGATGGCTACCACTAGGAACTGAACGTTCCCTGCTGCTGTGGGAAATGGGCCTGTAACATCGATGGCCCACTTCTGGAATGGCTATGAAGAAGTGACTGGAACAAGTTCGTTCTTCGGGCGATGCGTGTTGGGTGCGTAGAGCTGGCAGGACCTACATTTTCTGATGTAGGCCAGCGCATCCGTGTGCATCCCCGCCCAAAAGTATCCCGCGTTGTTTAGCTTAGCTACAACTGCGCGTGGACCTGCGTGTACTCCACAGATGCCTTCGTGTACTTCCCTTAGGAGGTAGTCGGCATCTTGGTCGTCAACGCATCTGAGGAGTGGGCCAAGAAAATTACGCCTGTAAAGTATGTCATCAACAAGTTGATAGTTAAGTGATTTACAACGTATCTTTCTTGCCTGTGTCTTTGACTCTGGTAGTACACCCGTCGCAAGGTAATTTATGATTGGCGTCATCCATGTTTCCGTACCGGTTTGGATGACACAAATTTCTTTGTGCGGGACTGATGGTGCTCCAAGAAGTTCAACGCGGATGTCCTTTCCCAAGTGGGTGAAGGTTAACGATGCAAGCTTGCTTAGCGCATCCGCAGATTTGTTTTCGCTTCGCTTGATGTGCACAACTTTGCAATCGTTGAAATCACGCATAAGGGTTTTTGCTTGTGCGAGGTACAGGGCCATTGTGTCGTTCACGGCCGTGTACGTCCCGTTTATCTGGTTGGCTACTAGCATGGAATCCACGTGGGCTTCCAAGTTTCACCCCCATCTTACGCGCAATTCTTAATCCGGCCAAGAATGCTTCGTACTCCGCTTCGTTATTCGTACTTGGGAAATTCAGACGAATAGCGTAAGTGTATTCTTGGCCTGCTGGGTTAGTTAGTTTCAACCCTGCGCCTGAACCTTCGTTGTTGGCTGCTCCATCAGTATAGAGTCGCCAGACATCGTTAATGTCTTGTGCTGGAGAGGGTTGAGCCTCTTCCTGGCACTCTTTTTCCCGCGAAGCGGGGACTTCTGCAATAAAGTCGGCCAAGACCTGGCCTTTTATGGCTGGTCTTGGCTTGTACTTTATCGCGTATTCTCCCAACTCAATTGCCCATTTGGCTAGGCGCCCTGACAACTCGGGTTTGCCTAGAACGTTTGCAAGTTTGAAGTTGGTGAGAATGGTGATTGGGTGGCCATGGAAATATCGTCTTAGCCTGCGTGAAGCCTGTACATGCGCTAAGACTAATTTTTCCAGGGTGGAGTACCGAGTTTCCACGTATGTTAAGACGCGGCTTACATAGTAGATGGGCATCTGGATGCCCTTTCGTTCTACTAGTAAGACTGCCCCAGTTGCTCTGTCTGTGGCGGAGAGGTAGAGAATTAATTCCTCCCCCACTTCTGGTGTTGTGAGTGTTGGGAGTTCGATCAAGCATGACCGAATCTCTTGAAAGGCTGCTTCCGCTTCTGGTGTCCAGCGGAAGTGCGTTTTCTTCAAACAATTTCTCAATGTTGACACGAATGGGAACGACCTATCCGCCTGGTTTGCCAAAAAGCGGTTAAGTGCGACTAGTCGTCCATTCAGTATCTGAGCCTGTTTGATGGTAGTAGGTGATTCCATTTTCATTATGGCTTCAACCTTTTCGGGGTTCGCTCTGAAGCCATCTTTGGTAACGATGACTCCTAAAAACTTCCCATCTTCCATCCCAAAGGAACACTTGCTCGGGTTGAGCTTCATGTTTATCTTTCTGAGCGTGTTGAAAGTTTCTTCGATGTCTTTCAACATCGCCTCTGGCTCGAGGCTTTTGATGACCAAGTCATCCATGTAAACCTCCAAGTTCATCCCGATTTGGGCATGAAACTCTTTGTTCATCAGGCGTTGGTATGTGGATCCGGCATTCTTTAGTCCGAATGGCATCATTTGGTAACAAAATGTGCCATCGGGCGTCCAAAATGCGGTTTTATCCTGATCGTCAACAGCCATGTGGATTTGATGGTACCCTTTATACGCATCAAGGAAGCATTTAAGGCGAAACGGTGCTAATGAATCTACCTTAATGTCAATTTCGGGTAACGGGTAACAATCCTTGGGGCATGCTTTGTTTAGGTCTTTAAAATCTATGCACATGCGCCATTGTTTGTTGGATTTTGGTACCATGACGGGATTTGCAACCCATGTTTGATATTTACTAACGCGTATGATGCCTGCGTCAAGGAGTTCCTTGACTTGGGTTCTACACTCGTTAGCCTGCTCAGCACCCATTACGCGACGCTTTTGTATGACCGGCGCAAACGCCGGGTCACACTTGAGCTTATGCTCAGCCTTACTTCGAGGTACACCAGTCATGTAAGCTGGTGTCCACGCGAAGATGTCGGCATTTTTTTGCAACAAGCGTTTGAGTAAGGTGCGTGTGGGATTAGTGATCGTTGGGCCAATGGTAACGGCCTGGTTAGGGTATTTGCCATTGAAGGCCCATTCTTCTGGCTCAGAGGTGGTTGGTTTAGCCATTTTTGGTTTGGGTTTAGATGAGACAGATGCGATGCATACCTGGGGAATGCCCGTGATCATAGCGACGCCCTCAGCTGTTGGCCATCCCATCATACCATGGACCGAAGACACCACGGCATTAAATCTTGCCATCCCATCTCTCCCGAAGAGAATGTCGTATGTGTGGTGTGGCTTCCTCATTACAACGAAGTCCACGTCTTCTGTGCGGGAGTACTTCCCGTCCGTGAGAGTGACGGGGAAAGATAGGATTCCCAAGGGGTTGTTTGTGCTGCCGTCGAACCCTTCCGTCGAGGCGTAAACTGTTTCTAGGCGTTCTTTGTCTTCGTCGTCTAGCTTGTCGAATAACTGCCTATACATGACCGTTGATGAAGCGCCATTATCAGCAAGGGTGTGGGAGGTGATGTAGTGCCCCAGCTGGCTTTTGATGACTATGGGGCCTTCTTTGTTGGGCCCCCCATGGCACACGCGGGAAACGCACTTCTGCTTCCTTCCACGCACTTGGCTCTGTTGTTCGTCGTTTTCTTTCTCTGATGTTGCCGTGAACCATGTGAATGCTGATGTCGACGGGCTTCCGCCCATTGCCCTTGTACCGATTGTCTTTCCTCCCTCCGTTCTTGATTGACGCCACGAGGTGTGTGAGTTTCCCATCTTTGACGAATGTTTCGACGACATCCTTCAAGGATGTGCATTCCTCCGTGGTGTGGCCTTTTGTCCCATGGAAGTCACAGGATTTGCTCTGATCAGCGTTTTGACACTGTCGGATTATTGGAGCCTTTGGCCATGGGAGCTTCTCGGTGGCAAATATCTTGGTGACGCTTTTGGTGAGTGGCGTCCATCTGGGATTCCGGTTCGACGACTGCATGTTGTCCCTTCCGCCTAAGAGAGGGCGAGAGCTGGATGAGGTGTCAAAGTTTACCTTTGACTGCCAAATACCAAGCTTCCTCTTTTTGTTTTGTCAGGCGGTACGGACGTTATTTTCTCTTGTTCTCTGAGTGTAGAGGTTTGTGCTCTGGGGAAGATTTCTACCCAGTTGCTTCTCCGTTTCGGCAAAGCGTTTAGCTGTCGTCATGATGGCATCCCACGTGGGTGGCATGCCGTCTTTACCTGTCAACGTGCGAATGAGCTCTGGGTACTCAGCGCCCTAGATGAAAGCGGCGCGAACAAGATCTTCGCTAATAGTGCCCAGACTTAGCTTCTTTGAGTTGAAGCGAGTGATGAAGTCTAGCAAAGATTCGTCTTCTTCTCGGATGCAGTTGAGGATCGTCCATTGCTCTTCAGTATATTTTCTTTGTTGACTGAAGTGCTGGCTGAATTTGTGCTGGAAGTCTGCCCAATCGTAGATGTGGTGGACCGGTAGACGATCAAACCACGCTCTGGCTGCCCCGACGAGCGTCATTTGGAACATGTAACACCATGTGGGTTCCGTCCAATTACTGACGGTTGCCCCCGCTATAAATCTGTTCATGTGATCGTCCGGGCCAGATATGCCATCGTAAGTGCCTATGTTGGACATCTGTCTGGCACTCTTTGGAGCGATTGCTTCCGCAATCTCCCTTGCAAATTTGGACGTTCCCGCATTCGCAACAGTTGGTCTGAAAGTTTTGGAGAAGTCACGTGGGTTTCCCCCCGTGTTCTTTGGTTTGAAAGTTTCTTCGAAATTTCTTCTCGAGTGGAAGTCTGCTTCTTTACACTTCCCTTTCGCCTTATGACGTGGGTTTGCGTCACTGTCAAATTCTTCCCAATCTTCATCATCCACATACTCGCAATCATTGCTCATGTTGAGCTAGTGTCGAGTGCTTCCGAATTTGTCATTGGCTTGTTGGAGTGAACGTAAACGTTCATCCAACTCGGCTTGGAATTCTTTCTGACGTGCTTCTGCCCAAGCTTTAACTTGTTCTGGTGTTTGTCGGGGAAGTCTCGTCTGTTGTTTCCCCAACTGGGTATCAATGAATCCCAGGAGAGGATTGTTTACTGCACTTACCCCGGCTTGGGTAACCGCGGTAGTGTTCGTAACAATCGTGCATTCACCGGTGTTTCCCCCAGTAGCTGCGGTTGTGGTTACCGGAGTTTCTTGGTTACCCGGTGGCTTTGGCATCAGAGTAACCTTAACCATCTTTCCAGAAGTTTGAAAAAACTGAGAAAAAGAAGAGTAAGTTCTAGCTTAATGCACGGATGGCGCCAATGAAGAAACACTAGTGACCCCGACAGATTAAGGATAATCTTAGGGTTAAGTAGATGTTTCCCACGAGGGTTAGGTCTGGCAAAGATGGCTATTCTTCTCAACCTGCAAAACAGACACCGTAAGCTCATCACTGAGAAGAGGGAGGGGTTCCTCCTTGTGACCACCCTCCTGCGTGAGAATCAGACTAGGTTGCTCTGAATATAAGTGTATATAGAGAGAAATAGCTAGAGAGAAGATGACCATACCGTTCCAGGGTGTTGGAGTATTTATAGCCGAAGGTAGGTTTCCAAGCAGGTACGGCCAGCTGTATATAATATTCCTTTTCCACTAACTATGGGCTACGTTCGTGCCATGATGGGAGTTGGTGGGTAGACAGCGGCTGATAGTGACATTTTGTACTGGAGCGTGCTCCTCCTCGTACTATTGTCAGTGAGCTGTCACCCTGTGATTGGTTCATGGGTTGCTTTTGTCAGATCTTGTCTATTTGTCCATACCTTGGTAGGTATAGTACAAAAGATCTTCTAGAAGCGTACGGACTGGCTCTTTTGGGCGGGAATATTCCCGCCCTGCTCATTCCTTCTTCAGGTGACATTACTGAAGTATTAAGAGTTAGTGCCTTATACGTGTAGCCTTACTGTTAGTGCGGGTAGCCTTCCTTCTTGGCTTGTACCCACAGCTGCGGGGACAGGCAGGGTACTGTACCAAGGGAGGCTTTCCTGCGGGGACAGCTGGCTTACTGCGTGTAAGGTCTTCATCTCTCTGAGCATGGTGGGTCCTCCGGATCCAGTTGGTCTTTGCGTAGACGTACCTCTTCAAGGTGAGTCTTGTGGGTCCAACTGGGCTTTGCGGGAACCTACCTCTTCAAAAACGGTTCTCATTTTAGAACTGCACACTATGTAAGGATGTAGTGTTTTTTTTTACGAATTTCAAACACAAAATCTTAAATCTTTAACTTTATATTCAATTTGAAATTCGATTATCGAAATCAAATTCGATTTAAAAGCCAAATTCAAAATAGAAAACTAAAATTCGATTCAAGTTATAGTCTCATTCAAATACCAAGGAAAAAATTATATAACTATTAATATTTAGCACCTTAAAATAAACCAATTTTAGACATCAAATTCATAATTCCTTTATTTCGGGTTGATGAGATATGCCCTATTTGTCACAAGGAGTGTTTGAACTCGTATGGGGAGGACACGGTACATTGTAAAGAATTCCCAAGGTTTAAGTACCAACACGATCTGGTTAGGGGTGTTCTATTTGACAAATTTAGGCGGGGCCGAAATTTCTATTAAGAAAGAAGCACGTGTGAATTTCTTGACTGTCCTGTTGGATGGAAGATCATCTCTACAACTGACTGACATTTTGGTCTTTGGATGAATATGAGGAAAACACGCTTGTATGTATCTAACATGGGTTTCCATCTAGTGGGCTTAGGGAGTGATGGTTTCACGGTCGATCAAGCTGCTAAAAGCCGCTTCATGCAAGGTGACTAAACATATATAGGCGTGTCTAGAAAAAAAAAACATGTATCTATACCATAATGTTATAATTCAAAAATCAGTCAATACAATTTTTAAAAAATTGAGTTTTGCAATTCAAAAGGTGCTTGCGGTGCAACCTGTTGCCCGTTTATCTATAACTTTTTAATAAATATAAGAAAGACATACGATGTTCATACACCATCATTGATCTTCACACACCATTTTTCGCCTCGTATAGGGCTATACGGGCCCATATAGGACTTGAGTTGTGTCAAAATGCATCAGGTTCTAGACGAGCAGTCGAAGACCTATGACTCATACAAGGTTATACGGGGTCGTATATGCTAGACACGGGCATATAAACCGGTTAACCGAACTGGTTTGAAATCGATTATGTTAAAACATGTTCCAAACTTGTTAACTAATCCAAAACCGATCAAACCCTAACAAAATTGATCAAAACCTCGTCAAGAAACCGGTTTTAACCCGAACCAAAGCTGATCATAAACCGTTTTGGCTTTTGTTGACCAAACAGAACCAGTTAAAACCCAAACTCATTTTGAGTTTTAAACCGATTGATGCATCTTAAATATAAGGTAAAAAACTGTTTTGCATGTTCCTTTCGTACACTTGTTAATCATACGTGATTCATACGGTCGTATGACCCTATACAAACTGTATAGACATGATGAAATATAAAACCAATAAGTTTACAAGTAAACAAATTTTTGATGAATTAAATCGAAAAATATGACATTTATTATTATTTCCATCCATTTAGCCAGTCATCAGTCCCTTAGCTAACAATAGTATAACCAGAACTCTCCAGAACTCACCAACTATAACTATATAAAACTATAAAACCCTAATCCCCAAATCAATTAATATTCTTTCATTTTCCGATCACCAATGGCCGACGAAGCCAAAGCCAAAGGCAACGCCGCCTTCTCCTCCGGCAACTACACCGCCGCCATCCAACACTTCACCGACGCAATCAACCTCAACCCTACCAACCACGTCCTATACTCCAACCGCTCCGCCGCTTACGCTTCCTTAAACCAATTCTCCGACGCCTTAACCGACGCACTCAAAACCGTCGATCTAAAACCTGACTGGTCCAAAGGCTACTCTCGGCTCGGCGCGGCTCACCACGGCTTGAAGCAATACGACGACGCCGTATTGGCGTACAAGAAAGGCTTGGAAATTGATCCGACTAATGAGAGTTTGAAATCTGGGCTTAAGGATGCTGAGTCGGCACGTGCGGCGAGTGCGAGGTCACGTGCGGGTGGTTCGAATAATAATAATAATCATTTGTTTGGTGATGCGTTTGGGGTGGATATGTGGGCCAAGCTTACGGCGGATCCGGCTACGAGAGTGTATATGCAGCAGCCGGATTTTGTTAACATGATGAAGGATTTGCAGCGGAACCCCAATAATTTGAATCTCTATTTGCAGGTATTTTGGTTTAAAATTTTTTTTTTTTTGAAAAATATTAAAATTTAAATCTGTAATTGTAGGCTATTAATTTAAATTATGCTTATATACCAATTATAATCAGTGCTGTAGAAATCGTTAGGCGCTCTACTAATTGGATAGGAATTTATATGCAGTTTTTCAAATATAAAAGTATATACCAACTTTGATGTATAAAATTTTCCATTTTGACAGAATATCGAGTAATAGGGGATTAGTCGGCAACTAGGCGGGATTTTTACAACCATCCCAGTTATAATTACCTTCTATTAAAAATTGAATCTGCAATTGTTGGCTATTTAATTGTATTTTTGGATTTAAATTATACTTATATACCAATTATAATAAACTCTTTAAGAAGTATTAAAATTTGAATATGTAATTGTAGGTTATTAAATGTAATTGTAGGTTATTAATTGTATTTTTGGATTTAAGTTATACTTTATATACATAATAATATAATTAACTCTTAAAAAATATTTAAATTTGAATTTGTAATTGTAGGTTATTAAGAAGTGTATATTTGGATTTAAATTATTATTATTTACCATTTATAATAAACTCTCAAAAAAATAAATTTTGAATCTGTGTTTGGAGGCTATTGTCAGTTTGCCTTTTGTTTTGATGTAAAAAGATATATGTTATTTTGGATTTGAATTATATTATATGCCAGTAGTAATAAACTCTTTAAAACAATTGAAATTTGAATATGTAATTTGCAGACTGTTGTGTGTTTTGCCTTTTAATAATATATTTGGTTTTGAATTATACTTATATAGTAGTAATAACAAGTTCTTTAGAAAAATAAAATTTGAAATTGTATTTGCAGGATCAAAGAGTTATGCAGGCGTTGAGTGTGTTGTTGAATGTTAAGATGCAAACTCATGCTCCTGGAGATGACGTGGAGATGCCGGATTCTCCGTCTAAAGAGAGGAAACGTCCTGCTGATGAAACAGAGCCGGTAAAGGAGAAGAAGCGAGAGCCGGAACCGGAAGCGGAAGCGTCACTGGAACAGGAGGTGGAATCAGCTATGGTGACTGAGGAGGAGCGGGAGATTAAGGAGAAGAAAGCACAGGCTCAGAAGGAGAAAGAGGCTGGGATTGCTGCTTACAAGAAGAAGGATTTTGAAACCGCTATTGCGCATTATACAAAGGCTATTGAACTGGATGATGCTGATATTTCGTTCCTCACGAATCGAGCTGCTGTGTATCTAGAGATGGGAAAGGTATGCACATCTTTTATATTTTTTTTCTTTATTCTGAATTTTGTGAATGTGAAAGCTAAAAGTTTGAAATTTTGATTATTCGTCATGCATGTGTAGTGTTATGATGCCTTCATGTAGGGGTGTGCATGAAACCAAAAACAACTATCCGAAACCGAAAAAACCAGAAAACCAAACCGAAACAAAAATCGGCTGTTTGGTTTTATGTTTTTTGTAAAAATCGAACTTATGGTTTGGTTTTGATTGTGCATGCAATAAAAATTGAACCGAATTTACAGATTTTCATTATTATTTATTTTAAGTAGTTTATAGAAATTTAATAAATATTTAATATAAATATTTTAGCCTAGATGTATAATAGTCAATTACTTATTGTAACTTAGACAAGTTCAATGTTTTTGGGCCATATTTTTCGGCCCAAAGATTTCAAACTGAAATGGCAAAACCAAAAAACCCAAGCCAAATGTTTTTTAAAAAACTCAGAAACTGAGGTATTGATTTTTGGTTTGGTTTTGGCCCAAACTGAACTGTGCACTCCCCTAGTCTTCGGATTATCATTTTTGGCTTTGAAATTTAATGTCACGCTATAGAAGTAGTAAATCAAGTTTCTATAAATCTCAGTATGATGAATGCATCAAAGATTGTGAAAAAGCTGTGGAGAGAGGAAGAGAGCTTCGTTCGGAATACAAGATGGTTGCAAGAGCTTTAACAAGGAAAGGAACTGCATTGGTCAAACTGGCAAAAACCTCTAAAGACTATGAACCTGCAATTGAGACTTTTCAAAAAGCTCTTACAGAGCATCGTAATCCCGACACACTGAAGAGGCTTAATGATGCAGAGCGAGCAAAGAAGGAACTTGAGCAACAAGAATATTATAGCCCTGAACTTGGTGAAAAAGAACGTGAAAAAGGTTTGATTTTTATTTCCAGTGCTTAATTTGCTTTAATTTTTAAGTAGTTGATTTGCTAATTGAATTACAAACAACTTTCAGGAAATGGATACTTTAAGGAGCAGAAGTACCCTGAGGCTATCAAGCACTACACAGAAGCTTTGCGAAGGAATCCCAAAGACGCTAAGGTATATTTTTGGTCTCAAGATTCTCATTAATGGCTAAAAATTGAAAATATTGTGGGATTAAATCCTCATCTTTCTTAAATATATGCACATTTTCATGATGGTGATGCAAAGGTATAGTTTTGGTCTCAAGATTCTCAATAATGACAAACAATTGAGAATCTTATGCGATCGAAGCATCATTTTCGTTAAAGGCAAGCGCATTTTCATGGTGTTTGGTTTCTTGTTAACAGGCATACAGTAACAGAGCTGCTTGCTACACTAAACTCGGGGCAATGCCAGAAGGTTTGAAGGATGCAGAGAAGTGCATAGAAATTGATCCAAAGTTCTCAAAAGGATACACACGAAAAGGTGCAATCCAGTTTTTCATGAAAGAATTTGACAAAGCTTTAGAGACGTATCAGGAGGGTTTGAAACATGATCCTCAGAACCCCGAGTTGCTTGAAGGCGTAAGAAGGTATAATCATAACTCTTTACCACTTTACCTAGTTTTTGTAGTGACAGTTAACGTGATTGCCTGTTATTTGCAGCTGTGTTCAACAAATTAACCGAGCCACCCGTGGGGATTTGACACCTGATGAGCTAAAAGAGAGACAGGTTTGTGGATCGATTATTTATAACGCTCAAATCCTCATCATTTAGCGGTGTAAAACGATGCTAATATTCCTGTAATTGTAATAACGTTTACAGGCAAAGGCTATGCAAGATCCCGAGATTCAGAATATTCTAACGGATCCTGTTATGGCACAAGTATGTTTTGTTTCTTTGGCTTTGTAAAATGTTGTTTTTTTCTTATAAGTTGTAATATTTTGGATCTTTGATGCTTGGTTACAGGTTTTGAAAGATCTACAAGAGAACCCGAAGGCTGCGCAGGATCACATGAAGAATCCTTCAGTGATGAACAAGATACAGAAGCTGATTAGTGCTGGGATTGTGCAGATGAGATAAAATGTTTCTTGATTATTCATTTGTTTGGTGGTAGATTAAAACTGATAAAAAGTTTTTGTTTTGTTTTGTATTGTTGAGGGATGGTGATTTTTGTTTTCAACTTTTGGGTCATCCAAATGTACGTGTTATCATTTTTTTGCTATATTCGATAAGGCTTAGTGGCAAGTTTAGCCACTTAGGTGTTAACACAACATGATTTATTAATTTAATTAGTTGTGGTTACATAATATCATCCCAAGTATTTGTTCAGACCTACTATTAAACCGGTTCAAGAAGATGGAACTTGGCTTCTATATATACATTAGAGGGTAGACAGACAATGCTTGTAATAATAGTGTCAAGATCGTATGATATGTAGAACTTATGTGTGATTATCAACATGTATTCACATTTTCTAGGCCTTACATGACGACTTGTTGCCGCTAAAGGTTCGACCAGGTAGACCCTATTTTCAGATGGGTTAATTCATACCTTTACTTGGGTGTTAGAAGGTTCATTGCAACTTCATTAAAATAAGTTTCTCTAGTAATGAAGCACAAAAACAAAATTTGGACATTGATATCTTCGTACCAAATGAATTAATTAACATATAGTTTTTGTAATCTTATTATTGTCGCGACCATTGTTCCCCGACTGTACAATATTTTTGCTGCAATACAGCTAGAGTACGTGCTTCTTGTTCGGGAAAACCTAAGCAAACCTTTACAGTATATATATGTCGACGCGAATACGTTTAACCTCATCGAATCATCAATCTTCTTGTTCAATATGGCGAACGGGAACATAGTCTTCCAACTCAAATTATTACTACTAATTGTGTTTGTGGTACAATACTCCAAAGCTACCCGGTCAAGCTTGTTCCACCCTTTCAGTTCTACTAATGACCAACAAGGAAACGGTACTACATGGGCGGTTCTTGTTGCTGGTTCAAACGGGTACGGAAATTATCGTCATCAGGTGAGTAGTTTCTTTGGGAAAATGATCAAAATGTCCATTTGACCAGTCAAATAAATAAAATGTCCATTTGATCAGCCTTTTCTTATGTGTTATTAACTTATTATAATATTTCAGGCAGATGTTTGTCACGCGTACCAAATACTAAAGCGTGGAGGGTTGAAGGATGAAAACATAATTGTCTTTATGTATGATGATATTGCCAGTGATCCAAACAATCCAAGGCCGGGTGTCATAATCAACAAACCCAACGGCTCAGATGTCTACGCGGGCGTGCCAAAGGTACGCTATCTTATTTTATTATTAGTTCAGCTGTGAAAGAAAAAAAAAACGGTTCGTAAAAGTTTTCCTTAAACCATGTCAGGATTATACTAGTGAAAGTGTGACAGCGGACAATTTCTTCGCTGTGCTTCTTGGCAATGTGTCAGGGGTTCAGGGTGGAAGTGGAAAAGTTGTAGCAAGCAAACCGGATGATAAGATATTCGTCTATTTCACTGATCATGGCGCCTCTGGACTTCTTTGTAATTAATCACATTTTCATCATTTTGTTTTCTCAACTATATGAAAATGTATCTTTATTTACAAAACTTGTTGTGTTACTTGCCAAAGGTATGCCGACCGGTCCTTTCATTTACGCAAATGATTTTATCAAAGTTTTGGAGACAAAGCATGCAATGGGAACCTATGATGAGATGGTAAATAACTAAATACATTTTGCTCTCGATTTAATAGCGATCATTGATCTAGACGAAGAAACTAATAATTTGAATGTTAAATGTAGGTTTTATATGTTGAAGCATGTGAGAGTGGAAGTATATTTGAAGGTCTGTTGGCTGCAGATTTGAACATCTATGTGACAACAGCATCTAATGCAAATGAGAGCAGTTGGGCCGCATATTGTGACGGTATGTAATCGATTAAGTGCTCGCTGCATGTTTGAATTATCCTCAAGATATTGTCCTGATACAAACACTCTCCTCCAGATCCGGAGTTCGACACTTGCTTAGGTGATTTATATAGTATTTCATGGATGGAAGATAGGTATACACATTTTTAACTTTTAAAAACCAACATAAAACACTTGCTACAAATATTATATAAGTTGCTGATTTGTTTTGTTGTTTTTTACTTTTGGCTCTTAGCGACTCGAAAGATCTAACGGTTGAAACTTTGAAACAACAATACTTAGCGGTTGGTGTTCGTTTTTTTTTTCTTGTTTTAACTTTTATGAATGAGCAAGCATTAATTTGAAACAAAGTTATGCAAAATAATATGTAGGTGAAGATAAGGACTTACAATAACCATTCTTCTTATGGATCTCATGTGATGCAATATGGTACGTTAGGAATAAGCGATGAGACTGTTTCGGTTTATCAAGGTTCTGCTCCAGGGAAATTCTCCGCAAGCCCATCTTCTGACCCCATGGATGTTATTAACCAAAGAGATGCGGATCTTTATTCAATGTGGCAAACGGTATGTATGCTTAAAAAATATGATTGACGCCTTTCTAGCAGCGAATTGATTTCATTACATATTGTATGCAGCACAAGAAATTAGCAGAAGGATCACAACAAAAGGAAGAACTACACAAGAAAATTAAGGAAATAACGGCACATAGGGCACATTTGGATAGTAGTGTCGGTATGATCAAAAGTTATTTATTAGGTGACGGCCAAGGATCAGTGAGAGACGAAGGATCGTCCCTTGTGGACGATTGGGGATGTCTCAAATCTATGGTACGTAAATACAAAAAAAATTATTTTATCACAAAATTTAATTTACTGATGTTGTTTGTTAACTTACTGAACGTTTTGGACTGATTTAAGGTTCGGACGTATGAGAAATACTGTGGATCATTGACTCAATATGGCGTGAAACATACACGAACATTTGCTGATTTATGTAACAATGGATTTACCGATGTAGACATGGATAAAGCCACAAAGCACATATGTAGCTCGTACAAAATGGGGCGATGGAATCCTGCTCTTGTCGGTTACAGTGCTTGATCGATACCTTTGAAACCACTCGTTGATCATCAAAGGAACGAAGAACTGTTTTTTTTGTTGTTAAAAATTGTCAATGATTAATAATGGTTGCCCAAGTTGGAACCAAAGATCAAATTGAACATTTTCTTGTTGGATTACTGATCTATTGTATTCTTGTAATTGTTGTAGTAATAATAAATGCATGAAGAAGATATTCTAACCAACCTTCATTTTTATTAATCAGTAACAGTCTTTTACAATATCTCTTTTTGATTAATGGATATGATATTGTTACATGTAATGCCTAATATAAGGTAGGAAATGTAAGAAACCTCTTTATTTCAATTGGAGCTTTTGACATGCCGATCGTCAATGCACAGAAGAAATCGAGCCATGGTTTATAAAATTAAACAAAGTTTCGTTTTACCATACCTTTTAGAAGCATTTTTGATACATATACATCATCTTTAATATCTAAATGACGGTATCGTTTTCGTTATTATGCGAACTGGACTAGACCGTACTAGGTAACACCAATTCATTTAAAAAATAATGGAATAAACACGAATGGTTAATTTTAAGCGATGAGAAAGCCAGTTAAACATATGCTTAATTGTTGAACGGTTGATTTGGTTGTTGGTTAGTTTGTTAATAGTTTTTCAAAGGGAGGCACTTCTATAAAGAAGTGAAGATGTAAATATGAAGCTATAAGGAAATTGAAAAACGTTCAAAACTTCAAATGATTCGAACGTGTGAAGTTGAGAAGAGCGTTAAGTTTTGCCAATTCATCCGACACGTGTTAATGGTATATTTTTTAGTTAGATGTCAACATGCTTCTATAACGGCTAACTCAAACACCCTCAAATTAAATGCTTCTAATTATATTGTGAACAGTCTATCTTAAGTCTAGAACATTCAACCACTTGAATATGAACACATTATAACACACCTTAATAATATCAGGCTATGAGTTTTTGGTAATTATATGTCATTCACATTAATCATTTAACTAAATCATTATATTTTCGATCTAAAGAACCTACTGGAAAATACTTTTTACAATAACACCATTTTAAAAAGACTAAAAAAAACGATATTTATGGGTGTGTGAGTTTGTCGCTAAAAAATACGTTTCTTTTGTTATAGACGCCTAGCCAAATCTAAAGATGGATATTTCATACCTTTACTCGGGTTAAATATGTCGTTGTAAATCGATTAATTAAAAAAAATTTCAACTAATGAAGCCAAAAACAAAATTTGGACATTGATATCTTCGTACCAAATGAACATATAGTGTTTGTAATATTATCATTGACCATTGTTTCTGGTACAATCTTTTTGTCCGTAATATTACTAGCCAGCCAGCTAGAGTTAGGGGTGTTCATCGGATCGGATAACGGATTATTCGGGTTATTCGGTTTGGGTTATTCGGATTTGAAAATTTTTGGACCCTATCCGAAATCCGATCCGATCCGAATTAGGAATATTTCTATCCGATCCGAATCTATCCGAATTCAATTTGGATCGGATTCGGATATATCCGAATAATCCGAAATTATCCGAATAATCCGAAATAAACCTAAAAAAATTTCCTATTTTTTTGTTCCTAACATTTAATATTTTAAAATCACAATAAACATATAAAGCGGAAAATACGAATTACTCTTAACACAAATTTTAAGTTTAAACTTCAAATAATAGTCTAATAAATATCCCAAACCGAAAAATAGCACTAAAATCATGTTTTTTATTCGGATTAAACGGATATCCGAATAACCCGAACAATCCGAATTTTTTAAATTTCCATATCCGAATCCGAATTAGTTATTCGGATATTCGGATTGATCCGATCCGAATATCTGAATAAGAATTCGGATCGGTTTATTTGGGTTTCGATTTTGGTTCTGATTTCGGCTTTTTTCGGTTTTCTTGAACACCCCTAGCTAGAGTTTCTTGTTTGAGAAAACCTAAGCAAACCTTTACAGTATATATATATACATGTCAACATGAATCCATTTATATCATCAATCTTCTTGTTCAATATGACGAACCGGAACATAGTTTTCCAACTCAAATTGGTACTACTAATTGTGCTTGTTGCGCAATACTCCAATGCTACACGGCCAAGCTTGTTCCATCGACTCCTCTCTAATGAACCGTGATGATAGCACTACGTGGGCAGTTCTTTTTGCGGGTTCAAATGGGTACGGAAATTATCGCCATCAGGTGAGTATTTCTAAGTAAATCTAGCTTGACTTGATGATGAAATCTTAGATAAAGAAATAAATTCGTTATGTTACTGGAAGTAAAACTAAAAAATAAATTCGTCAACACTCGACTACAAAAAAATTAGAATATTAAAAAAAAACAACCAAAAAAACATAACTAAAACAAAAAAGAAAAGAAAGAAGAATGATTTGATGACGTGGCATGGAAGGTTTCTTGTCTTCTAATCTTTAGTATAAATGTTATTCCTGATGGATTCATCCATCATTAGATGATCTAACATAACATACTTCTTATATGTTTAATGCAATTCAGGCAAATGTTTGTCACGCATACCAGATACTAAAACGTGGTGGGTTGAAGGATGAAAATATTATTGTGTTTATGTATGATGATATTGCCAATGATCCAAGCAATCCACGACCAGGAGTCATAATCAACAGTCCCAACGGCTCAGATGTCTACGCTGGTGTGCCAAAGGTTTAAATACAATGCATACATTGCTTGTGAAAATATAAAAAAAAGTGCATTAATGTTTTCTTTAAATCATGTTAGGATTATACTGGTGTAAGTGTGACCGCGGAAAATTTCTACGCTGTGCTTCTTGGCAATGAAACGGGGGTTAAGGGTGGAAGTGGGAAAGTTGTAGCGAGCAAACCCGAGGATAGGATATTTGTGTATTACACAGATCATGGTGGCCCTGGAATTCTTGGTAAACATGCTTTCATCATTTTTTGTTCTCTAACTAATATGAAAATTAATGTTTATTCTTTATTGACAAAATTACTATGTTAATTATTACCAAAGGTACACCGAGCGGACCTTACATTTACGCAAATGATTTTATCAGAGTTTTGGAGACAAAACATGCAATGGGAACCTATGATGAGATGGTAAGATATGCATTTTGCTAGTGATTAATTTAACACTAATTACTGATCTGGATACAGAAAGTAATAATTTGAATGTTGAATGTAGGTTTTATATGTTGAAGCATGTGACAGTGGAAGTATTTTTGAAGGTCTGATGCCTACTGAAATGAACATGTATGTGATAACATCAACTAAACCAGATGAACTCGGCTGGGCCACATATTGTCCTGGTATGAACCCCCCTCCACCTCCGGGGTTCGATACTTGCTTAGGTGACTTATTCAGTGTTTCATGGATGGAAGACAGGTATTACTTTTTGGTTTCTTTTTACATATATAGAGTGATTGCAGGGCTGGCCCTGGGGAGGGCGGGGTAGGTGACGGTCCGAGGCCTGATCTCCAAGATCATTTTCAGAAATTATATATAAAATCTGTATATTTTAAAGAGAACCAATCGCAGCCCAAGTTTAGGCCCATTAAAAAAAAATACGCACATTTTATAAGTCCCAGTTTAAGTCCATTTAAAACTTTAAACGCAAATAAAAAAGTTTGAACTTAAGGACCCATATTTCTACTCGCCCTTGGCCAAAAAATTATAACGATTTTCAGGGACGGCTCTTGTATCTTACATCATTTATTAAATTTAGCAAACGTTAGCATTAGAATGAGTAGTATTTTCTTGTGGTTATTGATTAATTATGCTATTGATTTGGCCTCTTGTTTATGACTTTTGGTTCTTAGTGACTCTCATGATTTAAGGCAAGAAACTTTGGAACAACAATACTTAAAGGTTGATATTAGAGCTTTCTATACTTGATGTTAATGAATTAGCAAGTGTTTAATTGAAACAAAAGTGCATACAATATTATATAGGTGAAGACAAGGACTTACAATAACGGTTCTGATGAGGGATCTCATGTGATGCAATATGGTACAGTACTAGGAATAACCAATGAGACTGTTTCGGTTTATCAAGGTTCTACTCCTGGTAACTTATCCGCAAACCCATTTCAATCTTCGGACCCAATGGGTGTAATTAACGAAAGAGATGCGGATCTTTATTCAATGTGGCTAAGGGTATGTATACTCAAAATACATGTGATACTTATTCGATATGATCGACCCCTTTATAGCATCGGATTGATCAATGTCATTTCATATTCTTTGTAGCACAAGAAATTAACAGAAGGGTCACAACAAAAGGAAGAACTATCCAAGCAAATCAAGGAAATAACGGCACACAGGGCACATTTGGATAGTAGTGTCGATATGATCAAAAGTTACTTAAGTAACGGACATAAATCAGTGAGAAACGAAGGATCAGCCCTTGTGGACGATTGGGGATGTCTCAAATCTATGGTGAAAACGCAAAATCTCTCTTTTATATTATCGCAATTTAATTTATTAACGTTAGTTGTTAACTTACTGAACGTTTTGACTGATTAAGGTTCGGACATATGAGAAATACTGTGGATCATTGACTCAATATGGCATGAAACATACTCGAACATTCGCTAACTTATGTAACAATGGAGTTACTAACAATGCCATGAATGAAGCTTCAAAACACGCATGCAGCACGTACAAAATGGGACGATGGAATCCTGCTATTGTCGGTTACAGTGCTTGATCATTACATATTTTGCATGATGAAACCTGTGGTAGACCCGAAGAGCTGTTTTTGTTTTTATTTTTATTTTGTAATAATGGTTACACCAGTTGGAACCAAAGCTCAATCTGCATGCATGGTTAATCTTGTTTGATTACCATACTATCTTGTAATTGTTGTGGTAAAAATAAATGGAGGAAGAAGATTTGTTAATTAACAAGCTTTCATTTTTATAAGGTATATGATAAGTCACCAATCCCACTTTCATCACAAGCCCACGTTCATTTAGCTTGCATACATATTTTGTCAATTTCATTTAGTGGGTGTGTTTGGGATTTCCTTTTGAAGCCTTCCTTTATTTTTGGCAAAAGTTAGAAAAGTCACAATGTTGTGACTTTTAGAACTTGGACAACTTTTACTACCAAAAATCTTGTTTTCCCCACTAAAACTTTATATCTTTTTCAAAAGTAAAAGTGTAAAAGTCGGCTCCAAAAAGGATACCCAAAACCCCGTTAGTATTCACGTATGAATACATGTTAATTCAGAGACGTAAGGGTTGTTTGGCAACTGCTGAATCATTAAATGTTGAATGAATAAGAGGTCATGAATGGTTAAGAGACTCTAAACCAGTAAGATCATAACAAGTTAAAGTCTGTTTTGTTGGACCTCTGAATCATTGTGTAAAATGACTATCTTACCCCTCTAAACTATTTTGTGCTGGATGGAATGTATTTGTTTGGTAACTTTGAATGGTAAATAGTTATAAAAAGAATTGATCATGAACTAGCATGGAGCCCTTTTATGGTCATTTTTATTGTAGCATTCCAAATATGTTTATGGACGAAAGTGGTCTAATTGAACTAATAGCTTAGGAGTGTTGCAATATGGAAGTAAAATTGCAGCCATACTATTTTATAGCTCGTTAAATAACAATTGCTCGTGAAACCTACCTACCCTTTTATAAATTAAATTACGATAATATACAAGAGAGATTTTGAGTTTTCACCATAGATTTGAGACATCCCCAGTCATCCACAAGGGGAGATCCTACGTTTCTCACTTATTTATGTCCGTTACTTAAATAACTTTTGATCATATCGACACTACTATCCAGATGTGCTCTATGTGCAGTTATTTCCTTAATTTTCTTAGTTAGTTCTTCCTTTTGTTATAACCCTTCTGCTAATTTCTTGTGTTGCATAGAATATGAAATGACATCAACATGATGCTCAAAATCATATAGAATTAGATTCACATGTATTTTGAGTATACATACCCTTAGCCACATTGAATAAAGATCTGCAACTCTTTCGTTAACTACACCCATGGGGTCGGAAGATTGAAATGAGTTTGCGGATAAGTTCCCAAGAGTAGAAGAACCTTGATAAACTGAAACAGTCTCATTGGTTATTCCTAATGTACCATATTGCATTACGTGAGATCCTTCATCAGAACCGTTATTGTAAGTCCTTGTCTTTACCTATATAATTATATTGTGTATGCTTTTTATTCAAACACTTGCTAATTGATTAAAATTAAGTCTAGAAAACTAAAATAAAAGCTCTAATATCAAACTTCAAGTATTGTTGATCCAAAGTTTCATGCCTTAAATATTGAGTCACTAAGAACAAAGTCAGAAACAAGCGACCAAATCAATAGCATAATTAATAATAACCACAAGAAAATACTACTCATTCTAATGCTAACGTTTGCTAAATTTAATCAATGATATCAGCTACAAGAGTCGTCCCTTAGAATCGTTATAATTCTTTTATCCAAGAGCGAGTAAAAATATAGGTCTTTAAATGCAAACCTTTTTATTTGCGTTTAAAGTTTTAAATGGACTTAAATTGGGTAAATGTTGATCTCAAAAAGTATTTAATCAAATTAAATTCCATTGTGTTGTTGCATCTTCGGAACATATAACTTAAATAAGGTTACGCTTGCTACTAATATATAAAAGTGGATGGGAGCTTAAACTTTAATTTCCGTTTTAACTCATTTATCTTAAGATCATGCATAGTCATAAAGCCTCACCCACATTCATTATGCGTCACGTGGTGCCCAGCCAGAGTTATGACTTTTTACAAAAATAGGGTGTAGTCATAAAGCCCCACCCCATGCATTATGCGCCACGTGGCGCCCAGTCACTTTTACACCTTTTGTTTTGTTTTTAATTTTTTATTAGGAATAATCAAATAATAATAATATTTTATTAAATAAATATTATATTAAAATAAAAAAAACTACTCGTCGTCGTTGTCGTCCTCGTCGTCGTCGCCCTCTTCGCCCTCGTCGTCTTCGTATTCATCGTCTTCGCCCTCGTCGTCGTCTTCATCATCGTCTTCATTGTTGCCCTCGTTTTCACCAGGCAAAGGCCGATTCATCCAAAGATATTGGACCAAATCCTTCTTTAGTGCGTTATGTATCTCTTTTGACCGCACGAAATCCGAGTTTTCAAGTCTTTGCTCCATACTTGCTGGAGTTCATGGTAGATCTGGGTCCGATATGAAAGTTGGACATACTGCTCTTCACTTGTCCTCGATGATCATGTTATGCATTATGATACACGCATACATAGCACATTTCATTCTTTCTAAAGACCATAGACGACAAAGGATTTTTAACAAAATGTCATCGTTGTTGAAGAACACCAAAACACCTCTCGATATCCTTTCTCGCAGACTCTTGCACTTTCTTAAAATACTGTCTTTTTTCATCCATCGGGTCTCTGAATGTTTTAACGATTATCGCATACTCTGGATATATTTCATCACCCAGATAGTACCCATGATGGAAGAACTTATCGTTAGCCCAAAATGAAGCGACGGGAACGGTCCCATATATGTAACTCTCCATCACATGAGACTGCTCTAAGACGGTTTTGTCATTGTTGGAACCGGGAACACCAAAGAATGCCGACCAAATCCAAAGGTCGTATGAAGCAATCGCTTGAAGGCTGACCGTTGGTCCCTTTTGGTCACCTCGTGTGTATTGACCTCGCCATGCAGTTGGACAATTAGCTCATTCCCAATGCATGCAATCTACACTCTCTATCATGCCGGGGAAACCATGCACCCTTGTATGTGCCTCGTAAAGACGTTGTAGATCATTCCAGTTGGGCTCTCTCAGATAATGTGGGCCATATAGTTTCAATACTCCTATATTTTACATAACTTTTATAAAATAATTGATTAAAGTCAAGTTATATAATTATTAAAAAAAAAATAAAACGTATCGTAACAAAAATACTCCAAGGTGTCCCGAATGTTTTATCTGTCATCTTTAAATACTCGTCGTTGATGTCGAGCACGCGTACGACTGACATAACCTTATGAATAGTCGTGAATCCTAGCGTCCCTCGACCGTCCGGCTTTCGCTTAAAGTAATCAAGCTCACGCTCCAAATCATTGGTGATGTGCATAAATAAATTTTTAGACATCCGAAAACGACGCCTAAAGGTCTTCGGGTTCTTGTATCTCGGCGAGTCGCAGAAGTAATCCGCCATCAACCGGTTGTTGACTTCGGTACAATCTCGTTCAATATATGCTCTTATTGAAACCGGAGGTGGTGAAGAGCTAATCGCACTCGTAATGGAACTTATATAAGTTGTCGCGAGCACAATCGCACTCGTAACCGCCTCTTCCTCGTCGTCTTTGGCTTGTTGGTCGGGCCCGAAAAACCTTTTATATATAGATGGAGGATCCATTTATAGTGAAGTTTGTGTGAAGAAATATAGAGTTGAAAGAGATATTTCATAAATTTGATGAATTTGATTGGGGATGAATTGGTTTAATATATAGAAAATAAAAATTTTTTTATGAGTCTATTTGTGCTGGTTCTACTTAAGCAGTTAGTCAAATCAAACAATCAATTATCCCTATCCCTATCGTTCACATATCTTTTCTTTCTCATTAACATATATCATTTAATCATACTCTTTACCTTTACTGATCTTGCTTGAGCGACACATGGCATTCTTGAACTGGCATCTTCTTTCCTTTCTTACTTAAATCCCATTCTCTGTTCGAGTCTAAGCATGTAGGATGCTTAAATCTCTCGAACTTTGCTCTGATACCAACTTGTAAGGCCCCGAACCCGGTAGCCCTACTTTCGTGTTGGATTTACTCATAAACGCAGTTCTAAATATCAGAGTTAATTAAAACATTCGCGAAATATAAAAGCTTTCATAAAACACTTCATAATAAAACACGTCTTGTCTTAAAACATCATTTTGTCTTTCAAAATAAACGAAACATTAAACTTAAACGTCTTGAGTCTTCCGATGCCAGCCTCTTATTCAGTGCCACGTGTCTCCTCAAGCGAGCTGCCTCATCCTACTCACCTGCGTGCATACTAAAAGTCAACTACGCTGAGTGAGTTCTAGTTAATCACATAATCATACAATACCTTCTTACATTTCATACTTAACCTCTTAACTTTCTTTCATACACACATAATTGCATATACTTTCATTCTTACCTTCATACTTTCTTTACATACATAATCATACGTTTTAAAAAGCATTTCGCCCTATAACCTCACAGATATTATAAGGGTCTGGTCCCTAACATCACAGATATTATAAGGGTCTGGTCTCTAACATCACAGATATTATAAGGGTCTGGTCCCTCTTTCCTCGAATATTAGTAGGGTTCGGTTCCCTAGTTCTCGAATATTAGTAGGGTTCGATTCCCTCTTCGTTACCATACAACCATACATCATACCTCGAGTATTATTGGGGCCCGGTACCCTCTTCGTAACCATACAACCATCCTTTCATTCTTTATTAACTTTATCACATTCATACACATAAGCATACATATCATACTTACCTTATACATAGCGTTACAACCTGACAGTACATGCAATATCCGAAGATCGTTCACGTACCATCAAGCAATCATTCATACATATCACATCATTCACATAAGGCATACACTTATCTCTTAGGATAAGCGTATTAACAAACATATCGAGTATGCACACAGCCCCGAAAACATAACACATAAATGGGGCTAGAAACTCACCTGAATCCTGTTACGCTCTCCGTTAATCGTTATTCCCTTCTTGAGCTGTGCACGGCTAACTGTATAATATTTACATGTATCAACTAACTACTACTACTCATGTTGTATTTCTATCTTTATACAACCCACAACGAACGGGGGTCCGGGGGCAGTCATCAGGCGAACTTAGCTTTAGGCGAAGTTAAACCTTAGGCGAACTTAGATTTGCAGGCGAAGTTGTCATCAGGCGAACTTAGCTTTAGGCGAAGTTAAACCTTAGGCGAATTTAGCTTTAGGCGAAGTTAAACCTTAGGCGAACTTAGCTTTGCAGGCGAAGTTGTCATTAGGCGAACTTAGCTTTAGGCGAAGTTAAACCTTAGGCGAACTTAGCTTTAGGCGAAGTTGTCATCAGGCGAACTTAGCTTTGCAGGCGAAGTTCATCAGGCGAACTTAGCTTGCAGGCGAAGTTGTCGGCTGCAGCTACTGTTCGTCCTTAATCATCTTCGTTTCTTAACCAAATAACTCGATTTAGGTATCCACGGAATCGTCTGACCAGTGCCTACAAACCCCAACCATCAAATCGACCTAACATCGATGTTTAAGGGGTGCGATTTAGGCATATAGGTTACGGGTTCTTTTATCAATCGATTAACCCATCAATTCTTAACCATTTTCAGTAAGTTTAGCTTTGTTGGATTCGTTTTTACCATACAAACACAGATCTATCATTTCTATACTAATCCAAACCTAAACGAACAAGTTCTCGATATAAACGTACCGTAAACGAGTCGAACTACGAACACGAGCTGGTCTTTGATGTTGCTTTGGTTCGTCACGACGATCTAGCACCAACAAGCTTGGGTCCTCGCCTTTGGATCTTGGTTCGGGTTGTGTGTGTGTTTTGGAGTGTGTATGGAATATGTGAGAATGAGGATTAAATGGTGATTAATGGTATTTATATTTAGGGATCATGGGCTTAAGCCCATGGACTCTCCTTCCTTCTTTCATAACCCAAGTCCATAACCCATATCCATTACCCAACACTAGCCCGACCCATACCAACTCCTACTCTATTTATTTATTTTCCGATAACCCGAGTAAACTTTCCCTCTATTATTAAGTAGTACAATTAATATTATTTTGGAAATTTCGGGATGTTACAAGTCTTCCCTCCTTAAAGAGGTTTCGTCCCCGAAACCTAGCTTATTTCTTTAAAAGGAATACGTTTGTAAAAGGAATACCTTTTTCTTTATAATCGCACACTTTATTGAATCACCTTTGCTTTCTGAGTTATCCTTCTTACTCCTGACTTGTAGTCATCGAGCGGTGATCATGTGTTTTAGCTATTAAGGTAGCTTGTCCATGAGGCCCTCAATGTGCCAAGTCTCATCTCACCTTCCCGAGGAACCTTGTTTTATATAATAACGCTAACTCCTAAGGCGACGCTTTACCCTCACACAACTATTTATCATAACCAACACGCATTCAAGATAAATTCATAGGTCGTTCATACAAAATCACAAGAAATCACAAATACTTCATAACATAAAAGGAAATCATTCAAGCTTACTAAAAAAACATAGGTTCAATTGTAACATAAAACACTCTTTAACTACTAAACATAAAACAACTGTGACATGCCACTTATTCTCCTGCAACCTCCTCAGCAGCTAATAGACCATCCTTTCACGCATCTCCTCTTCCTCCCCCCCACTGCCACGGCTTCTCCACACTCCCTAGCTATGTGACCTGACTTACCACACTTGTAACACTTCTGGTCCTCGGTGCATTCACGGGAGATGTGCCCCTTCCTCCCACATCGGTAGCACTGATTTGGACCAGCCTTGCATTCCCCCAAGTGCATCTTCCCGCACACCTTACATGCTTCCTTTCCTGCCATCTTCTGTGTCTTTCTCCCTGCACACTCCACGACATCCTTAGCTCTTTTAGTTCCTTTCCCTTCTTCCTCATCTTCCACTTCCACATCATCCGCCGCCAGATCAACATAGACCATCTCCGCCAACTCGAGCGCAGACTCAAAGGTAACAGGTTTGTTGGCCCTGACTAACATGCGGACCTTCTGGGGAAGTCCTCTAACGTAGCACTTGATCCGTTTCGCCTCGGTGTTCACCATGTCAGGAACCAGCCTAGACATGCGGTTGAATTCAGTGGTGTACTCACGATGTGTCATCATACCGGCCTTTAAATTCAGGAACTTCATCTCCGTCCTTTCAACCTCGGCATCTGCACACAACTTCTTCATCACCAACTCTTTCAGATCGTCCCATCTCAACGCCTTGATCTCTTCTTGGGTCTTCCTCTGCTCCACACTCTCCCACCAATACATAGCCTCATCTTCAAATGATTGGGTGGCATAACCGACAGCTTGGTCAGGACGACACTCGCTGATTCGGATAATTTTATCCATGGCGGTTATCCATTGAAGAGTAGCGATTGCGTCCCCTAAACCAGTCAGCTTAGGCGGGTCACAACCTTTGAAGGACTTATAGTTGCAACCGCCTCGGCCCCTCTTCCTATCATCAACTTTCACAGACCTCACCTCACTTGAATCACCCTTTTCCCTCTCATCATCTTTCCTACCATCTCCACCTGCCCCTTCAACAGTTCGTTCATGGCTTCCAGCAGATCTTTCGAGATTCAGGTTCTTCACAGCAACAACTACAGCTTGAACAATGGCTGCTTGAACTGCAGGGCTAAGTTGAACCTCTTCGTTGTTGTTCTGGTCTCCTCCAGCTGCGCTTCCTTCATCTTCGGTGTTAGAAGCTGTCTCAACCGAAAGTTGCTGGACACGACGAGGCCTGCCGCGTCGTCCAGTGCGACCTCCAGCTCCAGCGATGTCTCCAGCTCCAGCCATCGTATTCTAAAAGGGAAAACACAAACGTCATCACTCAAGGAACTATTTAGTACAAGGATAGCAAGGCTAACAGGTAATAACAGTGGCCAGCTGTGACTAGCTGATCACGTTGCTTTCCGTGTCCTATACACTTCCCTTTATGAGTCTATTTGTGGTGGTTCTACTTAAGCAGTTAGTCAAATCAAACAATCAATTATCCCTATCCCTATCGTTCACATATCTTTTCTTTCTCATTAACATATATCATTTAATCATACTCTTTACCTTTACTGATCTTGCTTGAGCGAAACATGGCATTCTTGAACTGGCATCTTCTTTCCTTTCTTACTTAAATCCCATTCTCTGTTCGAGTCTAAGCATGTAGGATGCTTAAATCTCACGAACTTTTCTCTGATACCAACTTGTAAGGCCCCGAACCCGGTAGCCCTACTTTCGTGTTGGATTTACTCATAAACGCAGTTCTAAACATCAGAGTTAATTAAAACATTCGCGGAATATAAAAGCTTTCATAAAACACTTCATAATAAAACACGTCTTGTCTTAAAACATCATTTTGTCTTTCAAAATAAACGAAACATTAAACTTAAACGTCTTGAGTCTTCCGATGCCAGCCTCTTATTCAGTGCCACGTGTCTCCTCAAGCGAGCTGCCTCATCCTACTCACCTGCGTGCATACTAAAAGTCAACTACGCTGAGTGAGTTCTAGTTAATCACATAATCATACAATACCTTCTTACATTTCATACTTAACCTCTTAACTTTCTTTCATACACACATAATTGCATATACTTTCATTCTTACCTTCATACTTTCTTTACATACATAATCATACGTTTTAAAGAGCATTTCGCCCTATAACCTCACAGATATTATAAGGGTCTGTTCCTAACATCACAGGTATTATAAGGGTCTGGTCCCTAACATCACAGATATTATAAGGGTCTGGTCCCTAACATCACAGATATTATAAGGGTCTGGTCCCTAACATCACAGATATTAGAAGGGTCTGGTCCCTCTTTCCTCGAATATTAGTAGGGTTCGGTTCCCTAGTTCTCGAATATTAGTAGGGTTCGATTCCCTCTTCGTTACCATACAACCATACATCATACCTCGAGTATTATTAGGGTCCGGTACCCTCTTCGTAACCATACAACCATCCTTTCATTCTTTTATTAACTTTTTCACATTCATACACATAAGCATACATATCATACTTACCTTATACATAGCGTTACAACCTGACAGTACATGCAATATCCGAAGATCGTTCACGTACCATCAAGCAATCATTCATACATATCACATCATTCACATAAGGCATACACTTATCTCTTAGGATAAGCGTATTAACAAACATATCGAGTATGCACACAGCCCCGAAAACATAACACATAAATGGGGCTAGAAACTCACCTGAATCATGTTACGCTCTCCGTTAATCGTTATTCCCTTCTTGAGCTGTGCACGGCTAATTGTATAATATTTACATGTATCAAATAACTACTACTACTCATGTTGTATTTCTATCTTTATACAACCCACAACGAACGGGGGTCCGGGGGCAGTCATCAGGCGAACTTAGCTTTAGGCGAAGTTAAACCTTAGGCGAACTTAGCTTTAGGCGAAGTTAAACCTTAGGCGAACTTAGCTTTAGGCGAAGTTAAACCTTGGGCGAATTTAGCTTTAGGCGAAGTTAAACCTTAGGCGAACTTAGCTTTGCAGGCGAAGTTGTCATTAGGCGAACTTAGCTTTAGGCGAAGTTAAACCTTAGGCGAACTTAGCTTTAGGCGAAGTTGTCATCAGGCGAACTTAGCTTTGCAGGCGAAGTTCATCAGGCGAACTTAGCTTGCAGGCGAAGTTGTCGGCTGCAGCTACTGTTCGTCCTTAATCATCTTCGTTTCTTAACCAAATAACTCGATTTAGGTATCCACGGAATCGTCTGACCAGCGCCTACAAACCCCAACCATCAAATCGACCTAACATCGATGTTTAAGGGGTGCGATTTAGGCATATAGGTTACGGGTTCTTTTATCAATCGATTAACCCATCAAATCTTAACCATTTTCAGTAAGTTTAGCTTTGTTGGATTCGTTTTTACCATACAAACACAGATCTATCATTTCTATACTAATCCAAACCTAAACGAACAAGTTCTCGATATAAACGTACCGTAAATGAGTCGAACTACGAACATGAGCTGGTCTTTGATGTTGCTTTGGTTCGTCACGACGATCTAGCACCAACAAGCTCGGGTCCTCGCCTTTGGATCTTGGTTCGGGTTGTGTGTGTGTTTTGGAGTGTGTATGGAGTATGTGAGAATGAGGATTAAATGGTGATTAATGGTATTTATATTTAGGGATCATGGGCTTAAGCCCATGGACTCTCCTTCCTTCTTTCATAACCCAAGTCCATAACCCATATCCATTACCCAACACTAGCCCGACCCATACCAACTCCTACTCTATTTATTTATTTCCCGATAACCCGAGTAAACTTTCCCTCTATTATTAAGTAGTACAATTAATATTATTTTGGAAATTTCGGGATGTTACACTACATCTCCTAAAACTCGCTCAGAACTCCATAGATTCAAGGTTGTTATTTCTTATGTATTCTTGAAGTTTTGACTTCTCAAGTCAAACTAACTATAATCTTTCATTCTAACTTGTTCATCTAACATTACTAACTCTTGAATATGGTGGTACAACATATATATAATACACACCCCTTGTTTCCTTTATTTGTTACTTCACCGACTCTGGTTGGTTAAGTTTCAAATGTCATAAGGCAAGACTTCATGGAGGACTTCGTGTTCTTGATATATATTTACACACACATAACTTATTATACATATCACTTATGACTAACTTCTAACCCTTTAGTTTGTTCATCTTATTTACAAGTTTAATGGTGTGGGTTTGTATAAGACTAACCTCGGTTTAACCGAAACTAGTCCAAACCGGAAACCGAACTTTTATTTACTAGTTTTGTTAAAATAGTTGTTTAAACATGTTTGTTGCTAGATTTGAGTTTCAAAAATCATTTTTACAAGTTCTTTGATATTAAGCATATGGAATCCATCTATGAACTCGTTGGGAGATGGAAACCAAACTAAACCGAAACTTTTGCTTAAAAGACTTGTAGTTAACTTTTTTTGTTGTAAAATTTAAGTTTTCTTCATTTATAAACCAATATACAAGTTCTATGATATTTGGGCATGTAGAAACCATCTATGAACTATTTGTGAGATGGAGACCGAACCAAACCGAACTATACCAACTTTTACTCGCTTAAGACACACAAGTGTGTTTTAGCTATCAAGACTTGTATATTTCTTTAAAAAAACAGTTTACTAACCGATTTTAATTATTTTCTTAAGTACTTGGAATAGTTGGATCCAACTTGATCTCATAACATAGTTTGGACCGACAAAACCGAACACTCGCTTAACGTGCGTTGTTAGTTCTAAACAATAGATCTACATACTTGGTTAAGTGTTAGTATGTTTTAATGAGTTATCTCATAACAATTAATATTTTGGAAAGTTGACTTTGGGTTAGACCATTTGTCAAGACCCGAACCGACAACCCGAACACTCGTTAAAAACCCGTTTTAGTATCTTTAGCCTAATAGAACTTGCATTTTAGCATTTTCCCCACCTTATTACTTAACATTGGTTAAGTAAATATTAAGGTTAGATACTTTAACCCGGTTTTGAGCAAACTTACATTTTTTAAAAGGGTTATTATTATAAATTCTTAAATAGTTACATTTTAAACCTTGAACTTTAATTGATTAGTTTTTGCAACAATTATTTTATTTAAAGATCTTCAAGACAACCTTTCTAAATCCAAGACTTTCTTTTATTTAGGCTTCATACGTTAAACTCGTCCTTCCGGCAAATCTCCAAATAATCAATCTTTCAAGTTTATTACTTGAACGTGAGTAACTTCATACCCCGTTTTCTATCTTTTATTTTGGGGGTGACATTTCAACTTATCTAAACTAAATGTTTTATACTTGGGTCTTAAACCACAAACGTTGTTGTATACCTTACTTGATTAATTGCTCGATTTGGTGTTCTATGCTTATTTGACTATGTGTTTATCTCTTTTGGATGGTGGAACTATAAATCCTAGACCATTTGGCAACCCCTCATGGCAAGGTGTCGTTAACGTAATGCAATTAACGATAACTATAAAATCCTAAACTATTTGGCAACCCCTTATAGTTGGGTGTCGCTAACATGTTAGCGATAACTATTTATCCAAGTTTATAGCTATTATCTATGGTTTTGTATACTAGTTTTGTGGCTTTTCATACTATATATCTATTGTTCAAGCTTATGAATTGCTCACCAACCTTTGTGTTGATAAACTTTATTTTATGAAATGTTACAGGTTTGCATCTAGGTTGATTATGGAGTTCGGTGAAGTAAACGTCACAAATACCGTTAGGATATTAGCAAAAATGAACAATATTTGATTTGCTATATTTTGTTATATTTTGTTGTATTTGAGTTATGAATATTTGGTTATGTGACATTTTCGATGTTGTGAAATGAAATGAGTTTGTTAAATATTGTCGTTTTAAATAGTGTCATGCGCTTATGAGCAATCGTTGCACCCCGGCATGTTCCGCCGCCTTTGGTCGGGGTGTGACAATAAGCTTGCCATCTCACTAAAAAAAATGCCACATCAACAGCAAAACTAACGGGGTTAAGATCCGTTAAGTTCGGGAGTGACAGAAGAAAATAGGTTACAAGTTGAGAGTGATGGGAGACAAATTGTTAGTTGGGAGTGTTCCTTATCAACGGGTAAAAGTTCGGAGTATTTAAAACCAATACCCCTTTTTTTAAAGATAAGTTGAACTAATTAGGCTTATAACATGTTTTAACCATAATCAAAGTTGACAGTTTATTTTTAATGTCCTAAACTCATTTTACTTATTACTCATCTTAATCTGAACAAAACTTTATTTTTTTTATAATGACCTAAACCCAGTTGGCTTACATCCCATTATAACTCGAACACATTTTAACATATCAAAGTCCTCGATCATTAACTCGAGAAAATAAAAATATTAAAAAACTGATCGAAACTCATTTTGTTGGGCATTTTGACCTGAACCCAATCTACTATGTTAGCCACGGTTATTCGGGAGTCTTTTAAAACCTTCATAAACGACCAAAGTTTTAATGTCCACCCAGAGCCAAAATTGATATTTTTTAAATGACCTGGATTCATTTTGCATATAATTGTTTTAACGCAAACCAAAAACACTTTTTTAAAGATGACTCAAACTCATTAGTATACTTATAACATGTTTTAACCAAAACCAAAACTGACAATATTTTTTAAGTGACTCAAACTCATTTTATTTATTGCATGTTTTGGCCTAAACAATATTTTAAACTTTTTTTATAATGATTTAAACTTATTTGGCTTACATCTAGTTATAACTCGTAGACGTTTTGACATGTCAAAGTCCTCAATCGTTGACCCGAAACAATAAAAGTATTTTAAAGAAAATGATCAAAACTCATTTTGTTGGCATTTTGACTTGAACCAAAATTGATATATTATTTTAAATGACACGAAATCATTTTGGTTATAAGTTTATAACATACTACATTGGAACGTAGACAAAAATAAACACGTTGTAATTGTATGTTTGAAATCTATTAAAACGAACTATTTCAAAGATATAAATGAAAAACAAAGAAAAATAATATATGATTATATGGGTAAACTTAAGGGAATGGAAGAGTAATTATTAATTAAATTTACTATATTGAATATAGTTGCAGGGTTAAATTTGTAATTATATTTTAGGTTCATAATTACGTATTTGAGTTGTACTCTTATGCTTAATTGACTTGTACATTATAATCAACACCTCAAAATAAAACAAAATTTACATTGAAACGTCAACAAAAAAACATATTGCAATGGTAAGTTCGCTTTTGTTTAAAACACAATATATTCAAAGATATTGAAGAAATAATTTTTTTAATGAATTTGTCAATTAAATGGGTAAAGATATAGGGTTTATGTTTAACTACTTTACAAATTTACAAAGTTGTATTGAAGTTGAAGGATTATTTTTTGTAATTATTTTCTAAAGTAGACACTGTTAACCGTAAAATGATGTAAAAATACAATATTGTCCTCAAATTTTCAAATTTGTATGCATTAGTGATTGTATTTTATGCAAGTGTGATTATACCTCTTAAAATTTAAAAGATCCTTCACTCATGCTTTATATATAGTATAGATAAACAAAAAATATTAAATTTAATATTTCGGATAGTTCGGATACGGATAATCGGATAATCCGGATACGGATTCGGATTCAGATACTTTTGAACACCCCTAATAGATATGTCCTTTTTTTTGTCATTTGTGTGTTGCAGTTAGATGCCTGTGATAACACGAAAATTTCACCATAGTTGATGAAGAGCCTAGAGGTGCACAAATCGTGTTTTTCAAATACCCGGTTTTGGGTATGAAATCGGGTTCGGGTATGAATGGGTATTGGAAAATTGGGTATTGGCAATACCTGGGTCCGGGTATTGTCTCTCAGTGGCGAAGCTTGGATATACACGTCGAGAGGAGCGGACTCAATATGTACAAAAAAAATCATACCATGTATAAAAAGGAGGTGATTTTACACGGGCTCAAAATTTTGGTCGGAAACAGGTGAATTTATACCATGTATAAAAATTTTCGGCTGAAAAATGATAAATTTACACTGTCGAGCGAAAAAAAGGAGGCTGGGCTCAAAATTTTGATCGGAAACGGGTAAATTTACATTATGTATAAAAATTTTCGGGCAAAAAGTGGATAAAGTTACACTGCCGAGCAAAAAACCAAGGGGTCTGGACTCAAAATTTCAGTAAAAAAACGGGTAAATTTACACCATGTATAAAAAGTTTCGGCCAAAAAAGGATAACTTTGCACTAACAAGCGAAAAAACGGAGGGGGCGGGGGCACCCCGGCCCAACTAAAGCTACGCCCCTGTTGTCTATAAATATCATACTCTATGCATCGGGTTCGGTTCGGGAATAGAACCGGGTATTTGACGGGTGGTCCATTGGACAACCCTTAAGTGATATAAGACCGTTAATAACCATGCATACAATCGGTTTATTTTGTGGAATTAGTTGACTATGTTTACTCATATAATTTCAGGTAGGAGAAGATAGAGGATGAAATCACGAGAACGTGGGCGAAAACGGCGAAGAAAACGGAGTTGAAACGAGAAAGATATGAGGAAAACAAGAAAATGAACACATGATTATCTAACGTACACAAACAAAGCCACACTTATGTTCGTTCATTTAATTAATCAAACAAAATTTCTTGTTCATGTTCATTCATTTATTAAAGAAACAGACATATATAAACGAACGTTCCGCGACTGTTCCAATCATTTATAGCCTTAATGAAAATAAAATATGGACATGATCAATATGAGTTTAGAGATGGAAGGGAGATAGATAGGATAAAGATTAGGAATAACATATATTGAAAAATTAATTGTGAATTAATCTTGTGTTGTGCACTCTCGTGAATATAATCAACATCAACACTCTAAATATCATGTGATATCTCGTCGTAATTTAAAAAAAAATGAAATCTGTAGTGAAGTATCAACAGTTTACATCTTACATATTACAAATTACAATACTAATACAAGAAAACCTCTAAAATCACATGATCTCTTCTAGCTCCTCTTCATCCTATATGGCACTAGATGAGCCTTTCTAATCCCCTACTTTGTCACATGTGAACTAGTAATTACTAATAAACAATACAAACTAACTAATAATAAATAATAAATAAAAATAAATTTTCAAACACATTTCTTTAAGTAATAGTATACTATATTTAGTATACACACGTATATTTACGTTATATAACTTCATTTTATATATAAAAATTTATGAAACCATATTCATACTCTAACAAATAAAAGTTTGATTGTGTCACTTGACATTTATCTGGATCATCATTGTCCTAACTAGTTTTTCAAAATATTTGTTCTGTTGGCCTATTTGACTGATGATGAATGTACAAACCGAATGGTTCAAATCATACGAATGCTGGTAATGGAATCATGGTTAGTTGGGTTAATAGTTTTGTTGTGAGATGCACCTGTAATTGGGCATTACGTACAAAACATCTTTAATGGTTAGGAAGCTAGCTAACAATTAGTTAAACATGTATCTCAAACCATAGAAATGAATATGTATGTTATGTGGATTAAGATAACATAAAATAGTGTGTTTGATTTGTGCATGTTTCATTAAATTATTTGTATATATAAAACTTTGCAATTTATTTGTATTTCTGGAGATTTTTGAACAACATTTTAGTTATTATTATTATTATATGTAAGAGTAAGGTTAATGTAAAAAACAAAAATAATTTAGTCATATAAAGTATTTAAAGATTTATCAATTATATCGTGGTTGTTATTAAATAAACCAAAAATTGTCAACTGTTTTTGTCATTACTAAAGATTGTAAATTTAAAACGGAATTAGCCATTAAAACCTGCAATCAATAGTTGAAAATAGCCAAACATAAAATAATAATGGTTCATCACAAACACACGTTTTGCCTATATAATAATAATAATAATAATAATAATAATAATAATAGTCATAAAACTAGTTATGAATTGTGTAGCCGTGTGTGTAGGCATATATAGTAACAGGTAGTGTTTATACAGAATACATTCTGATATATAATAATTTATGCATCATGAGTCATTGATTTGTACGTATTGCTATACAAAATGTTGTTTCTACATTGGTTGCTGCATATTGTGGTCCTTAGGCTATCTTCAATGTTAAGAGAGCCCTTAGGCGTATTTAGCAGTCTAATCACCTGTCACATCATTTAGTTACAAATCCTTAAAAAACTAATTTCATCTTCAACGATAAAAGAGCCCTTAGGTGTTCTTAGTTACCTACTCAGTTACCACCTCATTAACCTTTTTTTAAAATTTAAGTATTGAAATTATAATAAAATTTTTTAATAATGAAATGATTAAAACATAAGATAAAAAGTAAAAGTAAAAAAATTTGATCTAAACTAAATTTTAAAAATGTAAACATAGATTGCATTACCATACAAAGGATTTAAAAAAAATATAAACTTTCGATAATATAAATTAAATTTTACATATGCAACAGATTGTTTTTTAATTAAAATTTGAAGGGTTGTACGTAGTTTACTTCAAAACAAAAAGAGTGATTGTAAAACTTTCAATAATAAAAGAAAGAATTACAGAAATTATCATTTATGTTTGTACTGAATTTCATTGTTTGTCCTTTATTTTTAAAATTGATATGTTTTATTCTTTACGTTTTTAAATCCAACAGCGTTTATTCCTTAGCCCTAACCCAGTTAAATTTTTCATTAATCATGTTATGTGCTTTGCACATGAGGGCAAATTGGTCTTTTTATTCATCTGATTAGAAAAAACATTTTATTAATTAAATAAAAGATTAAATATATAAATAAAAAAAAACCATATAAATAAACGATTAAAAAACAATCTCTCTCTCCTACAAGGCAACAACACGTCCACCACCACAGGCCGTCGTCGGCGAGGTGGCCGATCACCACCATCAGCTACCACACAACCTGTCACCATTAGCAACCAGACTATCCTAGCTGCTACTTCCGCCGCTGCCACATCAGCTCATCACAAACCCTAGATCTGCCGCCTCCGTCGCTGCCACCACAAACAGCCTTCGTTCCTCCCCACGTCTTGCGGCGGGTGTTTCTGGGTCGATTTTATGGTTGCCGGAAAACAGAGCTAGAACCTTAGACAAGGTTCGTGTAGACGAAGATGTCTGTTAAAAATCTCAAGAAATTCTTACTCTTTACCACTAAATCTATTATTATTTTCTGAAATTTCGATTTTTACTCAGAAAGCTAGGGCTTTTATTTACAAAGTTTCGATTTTGATCCTATGTGTGTGAGGCCGCCAAGCAAGATTGTCCACATCTATTATTTGATTTTGAATCATTGTTCTATTGATCAAGTATTATTTTAATTGGGGTTAGTGCTCTGAAGGACCTGATGGTGGAGATGGCGGTGATTTCAGGTGGCGGGGTTATTGCCGGAGATCGGTTGCGTTTTAGGGGGGGGGGGGGGATTATTTATTTATATGTTTAATCTTTTATTTAATTAATAAAATGTTTTTTTAATTAGATGGATAAAAAGACCACTTTGCCCTCATGTGCAACATGACAGGACTTAACGAAAAAATATAACTGGGTTAGGGCGAAAGGATAAACGTTGTTGGATTTAACGTAAAGGATAAAACATATCAATTTTGAAGATAAAGGACAAACAATGAAATTCAGTACAAACGTAAATGACAATTCCTGTAATTTTGTCTATATATAATATGTGTGTGTCAGTTGAAACTATCAAAACTTATAAATTCTATCATTTTGTTTTTGTATAGCATGGCGAGTCACCTCATTTCATTACTATTTATTCTGGTTGTGGTAAAATTATCTGATACTAACAGATTGAACTTGTTCAATTCCTTCACATCGGTTATCCAACCGAAAGCCGATAGCACGACTTGGGCCGTTCTAGTAGCCGGTTCAAATGGGTACAACTATCGTCATCAAGTTAACATCATTTACGATATTTATGTATGTGATACAAGATTTCAAAAAGTAAAAGCTAACACCTGGTATATGTTATGAATTCAGGCAAACGTTTGTCATGCGTATCAAATCCTTAAAAAAGGTGGGTTAAAGGATAAAAACATAATTGTTTTTATGTTTGATGATATTGCAAATAATCCAAGAAATTCTATGCCCGGTGTCATAATTAACAGCCCCAAAGGATCAGATGTGTACGCTGGTGTTCCAAAGGTATGAGAAAATTGTCACAATTATTTTTTTGTTATAGTTCTCAAAAGAAAGACAGTTTAATATTAACACTGACATGCTCTTTGCAATAATGAAATTATCAAACTTTTAAACCTGCTGAAGCTTTTGATAATCTATAAGTAAAATAAAAAAAGAAATTAAGGAAGATGCAATAAGTGAATAAATATCTATCCTTTTGCAAAAGCTATATTATTTGCCAATGTTTAAGAGTTGGTGGTGGGAAAAAAAGCTAGCTAAAATTTGTACAATAATGTTTAATATGGTTGCTTCAAATGTGTTAGGACTATACCGGAGAAAGTGTGACCGCCGAGAATTTCTATGCGGTGCTTCTTGGCAATAGTACAGCGGTAAAAGGTGGAAGCGGGAATGTGGTGGCAAGCAAACCTAACGACAGGATCTTTGTGTACTACACAGATCATGGCGCCCCTGGATTACTTGGTACTGGGTTACAATTTTTTGTATAGTCAACCAAGATCAAAATGTCAATTTATTATATATTAATTCCTATGTCAATATATTATATTAGGTATGACATACACGCCCGTTTACGCTAATGATTTCATCCAAGTTCTGATTACAAAGCATGCGAGTGGAACATATGATAAGATGGTAAGATACATTTTGCTCTTAATTGATTACTCTTAAGCTAATTTTCAGTGGTGAGAAAGGATACAGTCATTTGAATGTTAAATGCAGGTGATATACGTTGCAGCAAGTAATAGTGTAAGTATGTTTGAAGGTTTGTTACCAGACAATCTGAACATATATGCATTAACATCAGCAAATGCAAACGAGGGTAGTTATGCCACATATTGTCCGTATGATACGGAAAATCCTTCACCTCCAGATAGAGATGTTCAAAACGGTTTGGGACTAGGAACCGGAACCGGTTCCTAACCGGTTCCTATATTCAAAACCACCTTTTAAACCGGTTCCAGGCTCGAACCGGTTAGGGAACCGAACCAGTTCTCCCACCCTCGGACCCCTAACCTATCTAACCGGTTCTTACCGGTTCCTAACCCGGTTCCTGTACTGTAACCGGTCAAAAAACGGCTATTTTTGACCCCAACGGTCAAAAAACGGCCAAAAAAACGTTTAGGAACCGGTTCCGGTTCCAGAACCGGTTCCGGTTCCTACCCGCCCCCACTCAGAAATGCAAGAACCGGTCACGGATCATCGGGTTGAATCAGATAGGGTCCGGTTCCTACAAAAAACGGGTAGGAACCGGTTCGGTTCCACCGGTTCGGTTCCAGGAACCGGTTTTTTTTGATCATCTCTACCTCCAGAGCTTCACAATTGCTTAGGTGACTTGTTCAGTGTTTCATGGTTGGAAGACAGGTATTTTCTCAAGCACTACTTTTGTTTAGTGAGCGTCTTGTGTATTAAATTATTGTTTAAGCAATTGATTTAGTCACATCTTCTTAATGTTTTAGTGACTCACAAGATTTGAGGCATGAAACCTTGGAACAACAATACTCCAAGGTTGGCATCATGATTTACTTATCTTTTAGTTTTCTTGATTTAAAAGGTGTGGATTTACTAGTATTAATTAGAGGTGACAATGTGAGTGGGTTGGGTTGGGTTGGGTTGGGTTTGGGTGATGGGTCAGGATGGGTAGGTGTCAGGATGGTATGAGGTCAGGATGGATTTTTTAAATAGAGGGTTAGGATGGATATGGGTCAAGATGGGTAAAGCTAACCCATCTTGACCCAAGTGAAGGTTGAAATACAAAGTGTTTTAAAAACTCCTCAAAAAAATATTCAAAAAAACTATTAAAAAAATAATAACTCAAAATATAAATAAAAAACGCAAAATGTAAAATAACTAAAATGTTTCCCCCGTCATCCTAGTTCATTAAAAAAAAAACCGTTTTGTGCCGGTTCAGGTTCGAGTTTTTCGGGGTTTTTTTTCGGTTCGGTTTTGTTTTTTTTTTTTTTTTTTCATTTCGGCCTGTTTCGGTATTTGCTCGGTTTCAATGATTTGGGTTTCGATTTCTCCGTTTTTTCGCTTTCAGTGTTGTTTTGTTTTAGTCAGTTTTTTCGGTTTCATTTCGTTTTTTTTGTTTCGTTTCGATTCATTTTCTTTTATTTTCGTCGGTTACATTTCAGTTTTTTGGTTTCGTTTTGGTAAGCTTTTTGATTGCATTTCGCTTTTATTTGTTTCGTTTTGGTCAGTTTTTCGGTGTCATATCGGTTTTTTTTGTATCGTTTTGGTCGTTTTTCTATTTTGGTTGAGTTTCGTTTAAGTTTTTTTGCTTCGTTTTGGTCGGTTCGGTGTTTTTGATTCGTTTTGATCCGGTTTTTAAATTGCATTTAGTTTTTTTTTATGTTTCCTTTTGGTCAGTTTTTCAATTTCAATTATGTTTCTTTGTTTCGTTTCGGTCGTTTTTCTATTTCAGTTCAGTTTTGTTTCGGTCATTTTTCTATTTCAGTTCAGTTTCGTTTCGGTCGTTTTTCTATTTCAGTTCAGTTTCGTTCCGGTTTTTTTGTTTCGTTTTGGTCGGTTCAGTGTTTTTGTTTCGTTTTGGTCGGTTTAGTGTTTTTGTTTTGTTTTGTTTTGGTCAGCTTTTCAGTTGCATTTCGCTTTTTTTGTTTCGTTTTGGTCGTTTTCTATTTCGGTTAAGTTTCGTTTTTGTTTTTTTGTTTCGTTTTGGTCGTTTTTCTATTTTAGTTCAGTTTTATTTTGGTTTTTTTTGTTTCGTTTTGGTCGATTCAGTGTTTTTTTTTAGTCAACTTTTCATTTGCATTTCGCTTTATTTTTTTTCGTTTTGGTCTACTTTTCGGTATCATATCGGTTTTTTTGTTTCGTTTTGTTCGTTTTTCTATTTCGATTTAGTTTTGTTTCGGTGTGGTCGATTGAATGTTTTTGTTTAGTTTTGGTTAGCTTTTCGGTTGCGTTTCGCTTTTTGTTTCGTTTTGGTCGTTTTTCTATTTTGGTTCAATTTCGTTTTTTTTTTTCGTTTTAGTCGGTTCGGGGTTTTTGTTTCGTTTTGATCGTTTTTTGGGTTTCGGATGAGTTTTGTTTCACACGTGATAGTTTGAGTATTTTGAATTAGATAAATTTTGGATAACTTGGATATTTTGTTTTGACCCATTTTAACCTATAAATGAAACTCACTTGTATATTTCTAACCAATCCTGACCCACTTGAAGAATTGTTATGATCCATCCTAACCCATTTAACTTTTAAAGTTTATCCATCTTAACCCAAAACAATCCATTTGGGTTGGGTTTGCCACCCTTAGTATTAATTGAGAAAAACTCACCCAAAATTATTTTAGGTGAAGGAGAGGACTTTAAATAAACAACACCCGTCCAATGGATCTCATGTAATGCAATACGGTACCCTGAGCATAAGCAATGAGATCGTTTCACGTTATCAAGGTTCAGCAGCTGGGAAATATTCTACGGACCAAATTCAAACATTTGACTCCGTGGGTGTTATCGACCAAAGAGACGCGGATCTTTATTCAATGTGGCATAAGGTACTTACTCTCAGATATAATGTGACACTTGATATGATAGCATATTGATGTTATCTCATATTATGTACAGTACAAAAAATCAACAAAGGTAACACATGAAAAGGAAGAACTACTCAACGAAATCAAAGAAATAACGGCATATAGGGCACAGATAGATAGCAGTGTCGATATGATCAAACGCAATTTATTAGGTAGTGGACATGGACAAGCGAGAGATGAAGGACTCGCCCTTGTTGATGATTGGGATTGTCTGAAATTTATGGTGAAGAAGGCTCACAGTTTCTCATTTAATTAGTATATCGTAAATTTAACGCGTGAAGTTTTTTTTTTCTTTTTGATTCTTAACTTCTTAAAATTGTTAATTGATTCAGGTTCGAACATTTGAGACATACTGTGGATCCTTGACTCAATACGGCTTGAAACATACTCGAACATTTGCTAACATATGCAACAACGGTGTTACAAAGAAAGCTATGGATGAAGCTACAAAGAAGTCGTGTAGCACATTTAAAATGGGGCAATGGGATCCTGCAACGGTAGACTAGAGGAAGAAAGTACACGATAATAATCGGGATACTTTTCAAGGGAGTTATGTATTTAAAAACTTATCAAGCCCAATTTAATAGTGTTGGGAAAAAAAGTTTAAATAATAAATCAATGATTCCGTAAAACAAATCGTAATTATTATTCTCGCTTACAATATAACATCTACCTATTCAAATAAAGTAAAATAATTGAAGACACGTGTCGGTTTGTTATTAATCTTCACAATTTTTCCCCTCCTAGACCTATAATTATTCAATATCCTTTTACACACCATTTATATTATATCTATTACATGACTAAGTTATTCACTTTTATTTTTAAACTTTATTTATATTATATCTACAAACTTTTATAAAAATAAATATTTACGTATTATACTACTATACATTGTTAGAATATATTTCACAAAATACTTGGTGAAATCCAAAAATCATAGGTATATAAATAACTAATTAAACAGGGTCGAGGGATATGAAGTCCATAAATAATTTTAAGGACGATGTTCTAAAGGAAATTATATTGGGCAATTAATGTGTTTTAAATGAAATTTTTTCTATGAAAAGGAAAGTGAATTAATATGGAAAATGAAAAAAAACAGTAAACATGGCAATCACTAAAATCATGTCTTTTTTATTAATGTATTTTGGGAACTTTTAATATCACAAAACAATATATATAGAAATAAGTAAATAAATAAATCAAGGATTTTATGTTATTAACTTGTTATTATGTATTTATGTTAAGTCTTCTTTTTTTCTTTTTCCTTTTTTTTCTTTATGATCAATGATACTCAAGTTAACAACTCACAACGACAAACATTATAAATCTATACATACTATTAAAGTAGGACACAATTTCCACATGACACCATTTTAGGGTGTTCACATAGGATGTCACCTCACCTCCATGTCATCCATTTCCTTAATCATTCCAACTCAGCAATTAAACCACATTTAACCCATTAACCCATATTAGCTTAATTTCTCGCGGGTCTTCATTATCCATTAACCCATTAACCCGTAAATTCAAATACTGTATTTAAGTCTAAATTCTTCTGCTTACACTTTTCACAAACCCTAATGGCCGCTCTTAGCCTCTTATTTCTGCTTAATATTTCCGATCCAAGGTAAACTACAATAAATTAATTTCCGGCTACCTTATTATTTTTTCCGGTTATTCTTTCTTATAAGTTTTATATGTTTATTTCAAATATAACTGATTTCAAAAAAATCAGTTTAGGTTGGTGACATGATACACGGTCATGAAGATGATATGTGGACGTTTTAAGTTTTTCCGGTAAGTGTTGCCGGTTTATTTTTCCTATCATGTTTATAACGATGATTTTTTTATATTTGTTTCAATACTTCATTTAACTTTGTTAATTAATCAAAATATGAACTTTCATGATTAATAGAAGTTTCTTTCTCTTTTCCGGTATACCATGGTCATTCTTACAATATCGTTTTTCCGATAACATCTTTTAAATTTTCCTTCTTTTAATTATTGTTTAAAAATCCATAATATATATATTAATTGTCTAATTTATTATTTCAGGATATTGTTCGACTCATCTATACTAATATCGCTTTTCCGGTATACCATGGTCATATATTAATATACTAATCAAAATCATATATTCCATTGTTTCGTTTTTCCGGTTAGTATTTCCGGTAAGTTTTTTTGGTAACTTTTTCCCTATATGAATATTAATATTCTTTTTTATTATTTTAGGTAACATTTTTCGATAACATTTTCCGGTGAGTGTCACGGCTTATACAATATTTTTTCCGGTAACGCCTTTGAATTTCGTTTTTTTCGTTAACACCGTTTAAATTTTCCGGTTATTAGTTAGAATTAGAATAATCCATAATATCAATATTAATATTTTTTTTATTATTTCAGGTAAAATCCGACTCATATAATTTAATTTCACGGAATGATTATGAGTGTATAGTATGTATAGATTTTAATTTCAATGTTGATGTATATGTATATTTTATTTTGTTAATTTGTTAATATTCATGTATATTTGTTAATATTCATGTATTTTATTTTGTTAATTTGAATTATTTGAATTATCTTATTAATAACATTTATTATGTTTGACTTATTTAAATTATTTCATTAATAACATTTTTTTGTTTGACTTTCCTTAATTTTATAGTCAACGTGAATATTAATTAATTATTTTTATAATAATAATAAAATAATTTAAATGTTATATTCTTAGTTCAAATATTAAAGTTTAAACGTTAATATTAAAGTAAATAAGTAAATAAGGAAATATGTAAATCATTACACGAATTAAGGTAATTCGTTTGAATATTAAATAAGGTAATTTTTATCATAAATTTACATAGCAATAATATATCATTTCTACTATAATTTACATTAATTTGAAATCATTTCTATTTATATTATCATTACATAAATAAGTAACTAATTTGTACTATATATCATAAAAATAAGTATTCATATATTTTTGGTATATAACCATACTTCGTGGTACAAATTACAAATTACAAACTAATTAGTATATAGTCAACGTGAATATTAAATAATAATTTTCATAATAACAATAATTTTTTTGGTATATAATCATACTTCGTGGTACAAATTACAAATTTCAAAATTTTAAACTAAATAAGTAAATATAAATAAGTCGATTAATAATGAGTAAATATATAAATAATTAGACGAATTAAGGTAAGTCGTTTGAAAATATTAAATTTAATTGTATTGATTTTTAACTATATGATTTTACATAATAGGGAACTATATGATTTGTATTTATATTACAATTTTACAGTATATTATAATTTACGGATTTATTTATCATTTTCAAATTTGAATTATTGACCAATTATATTAAGTTTAACAAAATATTAACTTTATAAAAATAGTTTAGCTGTTTTGGTATATGATTTAGTGATTTTTTAAATAATTAATGATTTTACTCTAATTTTGGTAACAATGTTTACAAGATTATAATTTTAATAAGTAATAACTAATAATTTAATAATAATAATAATTAATGATTTAACTCTAATTTCGGTATATGTTTATATATTATAGTTTTACACACGGGTTGATTTAAACTTTGACTATATTTTTAAAAACCTGATTTTAATAAATTAATCATTTAACTCAATTTCACTCAAATTCTTTTAAATTTGAACATAATTTTAACTTTAAATATTTATTCTCATTTCTATTTATATTATTTTTTACATAAATAAATTAAATACTTTATACTATATAATAAATACATTTCTTATAATTTTCTCATCACTTTATACCCTTACAACCTCCATTGTTTTTCTCCATCCCAGTTATTCTAAATTTTAACTTTTATTGTTTAATACAATCTACTCCCGTTTACATTTAGCATAATTACAGTTTTCTTAGTTTAGTAACCTTGACTAGTCTTCTAAGTTACAATTTTGTTAATATTTACAAACCGAAATTCAAAATTATCTTATAACCTATTTCAATTTTAAATTCAATATTATAATCTTTACAAAACAAAAACATATCGAAAATAAAATCTTATGAATCATTTTATATGTTATTATTATAATATGTATGTTTATTTCAACTTTTGTAATTGTTTATAACATATAAATCCATTTTGTTGATAACATATAAAATGTATTAGAGTTGTACTTTTAATTTCAAATGATACAATTACCGTTTAATTAGTATTCATGATGTAATACCTTATAATTTATCTAAAATAATCAGTTCTTATTAATATAGCATTTACAATTCATTTAAATTTAAAACACATATGTATATTTTACGTTTTTTATAATTCCCGTTCATGTGTTACACGGGTCACTCGCTAGGTTATTTAATTCAAAATTCAAAAGTGGATTTTTTTTCAAGATGGTAATTTAGTAACTATATATATATATATATATATATATATATATATATAATCCAGATTAACCTCTGTTAGAAATAATTCGAATTTGTAGCAGCCAAACAAGTCCAAGAGTCTCACACTACAAAGTTGATTATTCATTTCAAATTTTGTATTGTTTGAAGAAGATGAAGGTTGTGGGTTGTACTTTACTTTTAATTGGTAGTTTTGTACCATATTGTTCTTTTGCATTATTAGATTATAAATATGCTTTGGTATATTATTAGTTCAAATACTAACTGGATTATTATGGACTTGGAACTATGATCAGGGTTTGAAAAAATTAAGAATATTTTTTACAGGTTCTTATGTTATTGTTTATATATATATTCAACCGTGTGTAGCACGGGCTCTAATCTAGATATCAACAATAACAATTAAATCAATAATAATCGTCTTAAATATATTAAACTTTCATTTGTTCATTTTGTGTAAATAATAATCGTTTTACCAAAACTATTGTTATATTAAATACAATTACTTAAAAAGTATCATTTATTTATAAGTACAACATTTACATTTCATTAAATTTATATGATGTAATATATATATATATTATGTTCCATCATGTGTAACACGGGTACTATCCTAAATCAATATTGGAATCCAATTATCTGTTTCTTTTAAGATATTTGGATCACTTGAAGATTGCTAATGTTAGAAAAGAATGGGCACATTTAGATTTGAAAAGTGAAGTTAGTGAGAAAGTAAAATGGTTGTTAGAGTGTGAGAACTATTAGTCAAATTTTGATGATATTTCAAACTCTTTCGAATTTGAAGATGAAATTTAAGGTAACACTAATTCAATAAGTTAGTTATGTAGTTGATTACTCTAAATTTTTTATTTTCATTGTTTACTTTGTGTTTTCTGTTTAAGTTATTAGTTTAGTTCATAACTAAAAACTTCCAAAAACGTAGAATAAACTTCCATAATCGTTTATTATGATTTTGATGACCAGCTTGTTGCGTTTTTTTTAAAAGCATATGAATTTCTAAGATTGTGATTATAAAGTTATGTTAAATTTTATGATTTTTAAATGTTTTCTTATGAAATTTTATGATTGTCTATATTATATGGTAATTATTACATTCACACATTTTGTTATTAGTTTTACATAATCTTTTAGATATTAATGTTAACATAAACCCATCATGACATACATTAACATTTTAGTTTTATACATAAACAGGTTGCATGGGTTGTTTTGTTTTTCAGGTTCTATAGCAAAATGTTTTTGTTTTTGGACGAAAATTTTTTAAGTTTATGATGGGATAATACGGTTTGAATATTTTCATGACTCTGCTAATATAGACAAGTTTGTGTAATTATTAACATTTTATGTATACAACGCTATTTTCTATATCTCCAATATAGAGATATATGATATCTTTTTGGTTGTAAATTTTATGATATCTTATGGTTGTTTATATACACTTACTTACATATCAAATTTCAACCCGTGTGTAACACAGATGCTATCCTAGTTAAGAATAAAAAAGTAAAAAAACCAATAAGACATTTAATTTCTTCGTCTTTGATTAGTTTTGGTTGCGTGTTCCAGACGATTCTCCTCTTGTAGCTTTCACCACCATACATTCATACAATGTTTGGTCAAATGATTTTTTAAAGTTGTGCCAGCCATATACTTTGAGGAACACGCTAAATTAATTACTTGCAACGAGCCATTGTTATCTTGTCTGGCATTAAACATAATCATCTATTGTAATTTCCGGGGGTTTTTTCACCTTCTAGGCGCCCGTCTCTAATAAAATCTTTGTTGTTAAACCAAAAATCTTAAAGAAGTAATACCTTTTCAAGTGGTGGAATATATACAATCTTTATCAAGTTAAGCACATGTCACATACAGTAGATTATTGAAATTGTTAGTGCTGGGTCCTCAAAAACGTATGAACGATAAATAAAAGTCGTTTTGTGGTTGTTTGGCCCTGCTGCGTTTGGCCCGGTTTTAATCCGGTGTAGTTGGGTCATGTTTATAATACGTAGCCATTCAAAAAAGAAAAAAAGTCGTTTATGTTATAAATAATTATAGTGGATAAACATAATGTACCACTATTCTCCTACTTATGATGCAAAATCAGTTACATATAGTTCAACATGTTACATTTGATAAGTATGTGTAATGTATGCGACGTCGATCTAATACTATTGAACTAAAATGAATATGATGAATGATCTGTGATTAATGTTTATAATGTGATTAATGTCTGGTGTTAAACAAATGTGTCTGATAATTCATATAGTTCATACATTTAGTTGTTGATTTGTGTAAGTTGCTATAAAGACAAAACTCATAGACATACTTCAGTGGCTACAAGGTAATAATCGTCCTTATTTTAGTATTTTGTTTGTATAAGATTCAAATTTCAATTTAGTATTATGTAGTGACTGTCATTTGATATGCTAAAGATTAACCCTGGAAAACTAGGTGGGTTCGTGTGACTTGCCAAAATAGGTTCGGGTTAAGTCTTGTTATGAGTAAAAAAATATTTTGAGTCATATTGGGTTATATATGATTTCGTAACTTATATAAAATTTGTTTCTTTAAACCTTTTTGAAAAGTCTCAATTTAGTTGGGGTCAAAACTGGTTCGGACCAAATGGAGTTTCGGTCAAAACGGGTTCCGACAAAACCAAGGGAGGGCTGACGGCCACAGCCAACCCTAACAGATACATTGGGCTGAGGCCCAATTATTCAACACACAAAAAACAAGCCCACTTCAAGTTTTAATAAACAGGCTACGCATTCCTTCGTATAATACCACTTCAAAGATTTAACAAATAAACCACTCAATAATCAATATTCCTTCCGGTGAAAAAAAAATAAATAAACCCGAACCTGGAACCGGACCCAATAAAAATACCCGAAACCCGTGCCCGACTCAACCCGTAGGGTACGGATAGGGTATGCATTTCAGTACCAAAACATGTACCCAGAACCAGACCTGATTTGTACCCGGTAATACCCGAAAACCATAACCGGTTCCATACCCGAACCGGATTTTACAAACACCCGATATTACCCGAAAAATACCGTAAAAAAAGCCCTAAAAGGTGCAACCTCTTAAAGAATCCAATATATATCCGAAAAATACCCGAAAAGCCAGAAAAAACCCCCTGAAAATAGGGTTTTTGAATACCCGGAAATAGGGTATTCAAATACCCTGTTCTATGCCCGACCCGAACCCAATACATAGGGTATGGTTTTTAGAAACAATAACTGGACCCGAACCCGACCCGGGTATTGTAAATACCTGATTTTCCATTACCCGGTCATACCCGAACCCGGTTACATACCCAAACCCGGGTTTTTGAAAAACCCGATTTGTGCACCTCTACTTCCAATCAAGAGATATAAGCAACTATCTATCGTAGGATCCCATCTGCCCATTTTATATGAGCTACACGACTTCCTTGTAGCTTCACCCACGACCTTGTTTGTAACACCGTATATTGTTGCACATCTTAGCAAATGTTCCCGTATGTTTCAAGCCATGCTGATTCAAGGATTCACAGTATGTATCAAATGTTCGAACCTAAATCAATTTTCAATAAGTTAACAATAAACAAAAAAGCTTAGAAAAATAAAGTTATCTTTTAATAACTAAATGAATAACTATAAGCTTTGTAATTTACAGAAGATAAATTCTCGCTCTTTGGTCGGATTTTATATTTCTTTTGACGCGAATACTTTAACTTGAAAATTAGTTCCATACATGATTTGAAAGATATACAGGAATCAACAAAAATCCAACAGGCTATGTAGTACTAATTACCTTATCTAGTACTTGTTAGTCGGTAACTCAGTGACAATTTATTTTATAGTGACTAGATGATGCTGTTGGTGACAAGAATATTGTTCACACTATAAAACCAGTCACAAAAGATGGTTTTCTTGTGTGTCCAATTTTGAATCTTCTGTCTAGCATGTATTATTTATTTAAAATTAATAGCTTTATTTTTTTATATATTTATCCTGCTTTTTTCTGTACTTTTTATTTTCTAGAAGTTGATTGATGCTAAGCATTAACAAGAAAATACTTTAGACAATGACTATTTTGTTTATTTATTCTAAATCACAACAATAACAGGCTTATTAAAATGATCTTAAGGACTAACATAGGTTGTATGTCAAATCATTATTACATACTTATTGTAAAATACCAAATTAAGTATTATATATATATATATATATATATTGTAAATGTTTTGGGGACCAAAGGGATAGGTAGTTTATGAAGATTCTCTTAACACATCCAAATCATAGAAATATAATAAAAGAGTATACATGGATGCATTACTTTCTTAACTTAATATCGAACGAGTCAGCTGAGAACGAAGTCTTACCACATATAGTGTATTTGGCAATCACTTCTGTATAATAAACAAAACAATATAAAATATTAGTAAACATCATTTTTTTTTGTTTTTCTTTGCAACCGAAAGCATGAGACTGATGGGACCAAACAAATATAAAGTTTATAGTCGATAAGTGATAGTTTGTTTCATTGGTACATGTTTATTCCTTGGATGTTGAAACGTGACCAGTTAAGCGTTTATGACATTTGAAGTAAACTAAAACCTACGGTTACTAATTTCATTTTGCTAATAGTTACAATATTTAGTATAGCTGGAATTGTGTCCGTTAGGGACCAACTTATTAGTCTCGTGGTATGGTTGTCATGTTTCTACAGGGCTGTCTCAGACCCTATCTATATATACAAGGATCAACCAGCGTCTAGGACATGGTCTTGGTAAGGGCTCGGAAGATTAAAAAAAAATTATAAATATAAAGTTTTTTTTAACTTTAAGTGGTGAATTGGGCTAAAAATGACATAAGATAAATCAATAAGGGAACAACATTTTTTTAAACAAGTCTTACAAACATTAAAGAATCTAATAAAGTCTAGGCCTAGCTAGTAATGAAGTATTACAATTATCGTCAATCTTTTGGGATTTTTTTTATAAAAGGTACATTTTTAGTACTCGTCTCGGGCACTGATCAAATCTCGGAGATGGCCTTGTTTCTGCGAAGAAAGGCTGAAATAAACTTGGTTTTTATCATGACTCTCAGATTACTCCATGCATATGCTAGTAATATCTTGTAACAGTCTTTATATCACTAGCTTTCAACACCTGAAGATTTTTTATGGTTGTGTAAATGAGCTGGAACGGTGAATTTGGTTAAGTATATCATGATTAATTAAATAATTTGTAGCTTTAGGTAAATGGCATATTATATGTCCACATTCAGACCTGATACTATTGATTACCTTTGAGTTAGTTATATATACATATTCAACTCAAATTTTTTAAGAATAAGTTTTTTAATTCAGCCATTATTATTCTCTCACTTGTAAGTGATATTTAAAGCACTTGGATATAATAGAGGCTGATTGAATAATGAATGAAGGCAGTCCAGAAATGAAACCAGAAAAAAAGATGTCATCGGTACCAGTCCCGGAAACAAGAAATAAAGATAATGAAGCAGATAGTGAAAATATAGCCCCATACCACAAGCTTTTTACTTTTGCGGATTCCACTGACTGTGTGCTTATGATCATTGGAATAATAGCTGCCATTGGAAACGGGATCGCCATGCCTCTTCAGTCACTGATATTCGGGGAGCTAATTAACACATTTGGTGGGAATCAAGATGACAAGGATATTGTTCATCAAGTCTCCAAGGTTTTAAAAGCCTGAATAACTTTTGAGTAATTTTTTGAATATTGAGTACTTCTATTCATTGTTTCATTACTTTTTATTAAGCAAAAGCTACAACATTTCGTGTTTTTATTTTCTTTTTCTTGTGTTTATATAATTAGGTATCACTTAAATATGTTTACTTGGCTCTGGGGACTGGTGTGGCTGCATTTTTCAGTAAGTTTGTTATTCTCATCCCACCATACACTTGCTTGATTGTGTAACCAAATTTGTAACTATGTTGTAGCTGTGGTTTGCTGGACGGTGAGTGGGGAGAGGCAGGCTGCACGAATCAGAAGTATATACTTGGGAGCGATATTGAGTCAAGAAGTGGGATATTTTGATCGGGAGAGCAAGAGCGGAGAAATTGTGGAGCGTATGTCTGGTGACACTGTCATTATTCAAGATGCAATGGGAGAGAAGGTACATAGTACATACGTTAAATATCCGCATAATTAATTTACTAGCATTTCATGATTTTGGAGTATAAAAAGTCGTATAAATATCCTGATCAAACAGGTTGGAAAATTCATACAACTGATTTCGACATTCCTTGGAGGATTCGTGATTGCTTTTTCACAAGGGTGGCTTCTTTCCCTTGTGTTATTATCGGCAATTCCTCCTCTCGTGATCTCAGCCGCCTTCATGACTGTCCTTATAGCAAAGCTAATGTCTAGGGGACAGGTGGCATATTCTGTTGGAGCAGCTGTAGTTGAACAGACAGTTAGCTCCATTAGAACCGTAAGTGAGAATTAATCAACTATTAATCAGTCGCTCTTCATAACGACTCATTAATAATTTATACAGGTTGCATCGTTCACAGGGGAGAAACAAGCTATTGCCAAGTATGAAAAGTCTCTTGAAAAAGCTTACAGGGCTGGGGTCCAAGAGGGTCTTGTCACCGGACTTGGCGGTGGCGTATTTATGTTTTGTTTCTTCTGTTGCTACTCATTGACCATATGGTATGGTGGCAAATTGATTATTGAAAAAGGATACACCGGAGGACAGGTCATAAATATAATGACGGCTGTCATGATAAGCTCTCTGTAAGTTATAGCTGGATATATGTGTGTGTGTGTGTCGGTATGTATGTTGCATAACTGAAATACTTGCCATGATCATCAGTTCCTTAGGACAGGCTTCACCATGCTTGAGTGCTTTTGCCTCTGGAAGAGTTGCAGCTTTTAAACTATTCAAGGTAATAGATAGGAAGTCAGAAATAGATCCATATGACACGAGAGGTATGACACTCGATGACATTCGTGGGGATATTGAACTAAGGGAAGTTAGTTTTAGCTATCCAGCTAGACCAGAGGAGAAGATATTTAACCGGTTTTCTCTTGTTATACCAAGCGGTACAACCATGGCTCTAGTAGGAGAGAGCGGGAGCGGGAAATCAACTGTAATTAGCCTTATAGAGAGGTTTTATGACCCCCAAACTGGTGAAGTTTTAATCGACGACATCAATGTCAAAGATTACCAACTGAAGGGGCTCAGAGGCAAGATAGGTCTTGTCAGCCAAGAACCTGTTTTGTTCAATTCCACTATTAAAGAAAATATCGCTTATGGGAAGGATGGTGCAACACTTGACGAGATCAAATCCGTTGCTGAGCTCGCCAATGCTGCCACATTTATTGACAAATTCCCCCAGGTTTGATTTCATACTCATTTGCATATGCTAAATTAAAATCTTGATGTTCCACTTATTGTAGTGTTACCAACTTTGTTTCTGTTTGTATGTTGAGTAACCGAGTAGCCACCTATGCTTGCACAGTAGAAAGGGAAAGTTAAGGCATGTTGACCATAAAGTATCCAAAATAGGCAAGAAAATCTCACCTTTTCATATTAGTCATGGAATAAATTGGGCCAATTCAAATAAAAATACATAGGCTAGTTAGACACCATCTGGGGCACCACTAAAAATCTGATGTGATAAAACCATTATGTGGCACTAGCTTATCACGAACACGCTACAAAGAAGCCTAAAGAGGAATTATTAGAGGAAATAATTTGTGAATATTTGTATTCATTGTGTTTAAACCTTTTCCTTGTATAACGTTTGACTCTCCATAATTATAGGAGAGATTTTTGTATCTATAAATAATACTTCTCCAAATCATTGGAGGTTGATTTCTTACATGGTATCAGCCTTTTCTCTCCTCTCCTTTATTTTTTTAATTTCCTTCCTAGGACCTCCCATGGCATCCCAAATAACCGATACCACCTCAAGCCCCCACTTCTCCCCTGTCAAACTTTCATATGACTCTTTTAATGGCTCTTCACAAACTATATGCTCATATTGATGGCTCTCCCTCACCCTCTGAAACCGTAACTTCCGATAACAAAACCGAGCCCAATCCAGACTATGCCGCTTGGCTTGCTGCAGATCAAAAGGCTGCCCTTCTTCTCCTTTCTTCCTTAACTGAGGAGGCAGCCACAGAAGTACTTGGCGTAACCGGTGCTCGCCAAATCTGGATCACCCTTGAGAACACGTATAGCAACGCGTCTATTGAACGTGTTCAGTCTTTACGGGACTCCCTTCAACAACTTACCAAAGGTTCTTCCTCCGTTACGGATTTTTCCCGAAAATTCAAACTCATCTGTGAACAACTTGCTGCAATCGGTCATCCGGTTGCCGAAACGGACAAGACCCATTGGTTTCTTCGAGGACTTGGTCCCTCTTATGAGAGCTTCTCTATCGTCATTCGAAACATCAAACCAGCGCCTTTGTTTCGGGATCTTGTTGTCCAAGCGGAAAGTCACGACTTGTTCACTCAAAATCTTCATGGCACCTCAACACCCCCTGCTGCGTTTCATGTCCAAAACAAACGTGATTCTTCATCACAAAGCCGCGGTCATAGTTCGTACCGTGGTTCTTCTTCTCGGGGCAGGGGTCGTTTCTCTTCTTCTCGCGGTAACAACAATCATCAGCCCCGTTGTCAACTGTGTCGGACATACAGCCACTACGCTACGGCGTGTCCTGATCTTCGCTCGTATGCCACTCAATCTCCAGCCTTGGATGACTCCTTAGCCAAGGCATTTCATGCTAAGTGCCATGTTACAGAAGAGACTCCTGATTGGACCGGTGATACGGGAGCCACAGATCATATGACTCCAACTCCAGATTGCCTTCACCATTCCACTTCCTACAAAGGTAAGCAAGAGGTTATTTTCGGAAATGGTAAGTGTCTTCCAATAACGCACGTTGGATCCTCAAAACTTTGTGATAAGATTAATATTCGTAATGTGCTTGTTGTTCCAAATCTTACCAGAAAGTTACTATCAATAAGCAAGCTTACTGCTGAACACCCGGTTGACGTATTATTTCTTAACATTATTTTCATATCCAGGATCGGAAAACAAAACAGGTGCTTGCTCGAGGGAAATGCGTTGATGGACTTTATGTGCTTCCAAATGAACCACAAGCCTTTGTTGCGGGTGTCTCAAATAAAGCTTCTTACGAATTGTGGCATGCTCGTTTAGGTCACGCATCGTTTGATGTCATTTCTATTTTGAATAAATATGGTTTTTTGTCGGTTACTTCTTTATTACCGAAACCGGATATTTGTACTTCATGTCAACTTGCAAAAGGACAAAGATTATCTTTTATCTCAAATGAAAAACGAGCATCTTTTCCGCTAGATTTAGTTCATTGTGATCTATGGGGTCCCGCACCTATTCCCTCCACAGAGGGTTATCGTTACTATGTTGCTTTTATTGACGATTACTCAAGGTTTACGTGGCTATATCCACTTAAAACAAAAACGGGGTTTTACGCGGTTCTACCTTCTTTTATTAAACTTGTGCAAACGCAATGTTCGCGCAAAATTAAAATCTTTCAAAGCGATGGTGGAACTGAGTTTGTGAACCACACCGTTCGTAAGATTTTTGAGGAAAATGGAACATTTCATAGGTACTCATGTCCGTACATGCCTCAACAAAACGGACGTGCCGAAAGGAAACATCACCATATTGTGGAAACCGGTCTTGCAATGTTGTTCAATGCTCATGTGCCCGCTTCTCTTTGGGCCGACGCCTTTGCTTCGGCAACTTATATTATTAATCGTGTGCCTACTCCACTTCTTGAGAACAAGTCACCCTTTCAGGTTCTGTTCAATCAAGAGCCAAATTTCTCAAATTTTCGGGTTTACGGGTGTCGTGTTTTTCCGTACCTACGTGACTATGCCAAGCATAAACTCGAGCCACGAAGTCTTCCATGCATTTTTATTGGTTATTGCTCCTCTCATAAAGGCTTTCGATGCTTGGATCCTACCACCAATCGGTTATTTATATCCCGACATGCTCGTTTCAATGAGTCGTCATTTCTGTTTAAAGATTCTCATATATCCACGAACCTAAATCACCTAATGCTCACATCTTTTTGTGAGGACATACCAACCGGCCCAACAACCACTCGCCCACCACCCAGCCCATCACAAACCAAACCCCACGGCCCACCTACATCACAATGTTGTCCTATTTGCACTTCAGCTCATCAACCCGCTGAAGCCCAAAACCAACAAAATAACCATCCTCCTCCTACACAGCAACCTCAAAACTCCACCAGCTCCCAACCCGACTCCTCTGTTGCAACCGACCCACCCGAACCGTCCTCCCCTGCTGCACCCGAACCACCCGAACCGTCATCTCCTGCTGCACCTGAACCACCCTCCTCTTCCATACCCGAACCACAAATGGTTGTCCCACCTGTATCTAATTCTCATCCTATGACGACTCGAGCAAAAGCGGGAATTTTTAAACCAAAGCATCAAGCAGACCTCGCAGCTCTAAATTCTTATGCTTTACATGTGGCTTTGGCAGCCGCTACGGAGCCGCGTGGTTTCAAATCCGCAGCCAAAGTTCCAAAGTGGATGGCGGCAATGGTGGAAGAAATTACGGCTCTTCATAAAAATAACACGTGGACACTTGTTCCGAGACCAACATCTGTGAATGTTGTGGGTTCTAAATGGGTGTTTCGCACGAAATATCACTCCGATGGAAAAATTGATCGGTACAAAGCGCGCTTGGTAGCGCAAGGTTTTACTCAAATTTCGGGATTGGATTATTCTCACACCTTTAGTCCGGTGGTCAAGGCATCTACAATTCGCATCGTTTTATCTCTTGCGGTTATCAACAAATGGAAATTGCATCAACTAGATGTCAAAAACACATTCCTAAACGGCGACTTAAATGAAACCGTTTTCATGGAACAACCACCCGGATTTGTGGACTCTAGTCATCCACGTTATGTTTGTAAATTATCTAAGGCTCTTTACGGTCTTAAACAAGCTCCTCGTGCTTGGTTTCAGCGTTTGAGCACATTCCTTCTATCCTACGGGTTTACATGCAGTCGTGCGGATACATCGCTTTTCATTCTTCGAAGGGATGCTCACATCATGTATCTCCTTGTCTACGTGGATGATCTTATCCTTACCGGGAATGATGAAGCCGTTTTACAATCTTTTGTCTCTCGTCTTAATCGGGAATTTGCGGTGAAGGATCTTGGAAATCTCAGTTATTTCCTCGGTTTAGAAGTTGTCCACACAGCGAATGGTTTGTTTCTTACACAAGCCAAATATGCCCAAGACATCCTTCAAAGGGCGAAACTGTATGATGCTAAACCCGTACATACTCCCCTTGCTCCGCATGAATCTTTCTCTGCCAAAGGTGTGCCGTATTCCGATCCTACATTGTATCGTTCGTTGGTTGGAGCTTTGAAATACTTAACCATAACCAGACCGGACCTCTCGTATGCCGTTAATCAGCTCTCGCAGTTTCTTCATAGCCCAACCGTTGATCACTTTCAAGCGGTTAAACGCCTCTTAAGGTATGTCAAAGGTACACTTTCCTTTGGTCTTACCTATAGTCGCTCTCATCCTCCTGACATCATTGGTTACTCGGATGCCGATTGGGCACGCTCTCTTGATACGCGACGCTCCACGTATGGATACTCGATTTTTCTTGGTGGTAACCTTGTCTCTTGGAGTGCCAAGAAACAGCCTACTGTTTCCAGATCAAGTTGCGAATCAGAATACCGAGCCATGGCTAATACGGCTGCCGAACTTGTTTGGATTACTCATCTTCTCAGAGAGTTACACGCTCTACCGCCTGACCGTCCAACGTTACTCTGTGATAATAAAAGTGCCTTGTTTATGACCCAGAATCTTGTCTCTCATAAACGTGCTAAACACATTGACTTGGACTACCACTTTGTTCGTGAGCTCGTTAACTCGGGGAAACTTTACACGAAGTTTGTCCCAACCAATCTCCAGGTGGCAGACATCTTTACCAAAAGTCTTCCCCGCGCGCAATTTGATGCTTTCCGTGCAAAGCTACGTCTTGGCCCGCCACCATTCCGATTGAAGGGGGGTATTAGAGGAAATAATTTGTGACATAATTTGTGAATATTTGTATTCATTATGTTTAAACCTTTTCCTTGTATAACGTTTGACTCTCCATAATTATAGGAGAGATTTTTGTATCTTCCTCATTATAAATAATACTTCATCAATCTCTCCAAATCATTGGAGGTTGATTTCTTACAGGAATGTTTAGGCTAGGAAGGTGTCGACTCTGCTTAGGCTACTAAGGAGCTTAAACCACGAAGGGCTCTACTTTTACCGAGAAGGCTTAGGCTACAATAGAATCGTTTGTTCAAGGTTTACGCTACTCTATAGCCTAAGCACAGTTGGCGCCTAATCATTCCTCTTGATCCTCCATAGTATGCTCACGACACATGTTAGATAAAGTTTCACTATGTCAGCTTTGCAAAGATTTCAGTTGCAGCCCGAATGTTGCCTAGTGGTGCCTAACCAGCTTATGTGCTATTATTTGATTGGTCATGACTAGTTTTGGCTATAGGGCTTGCTTCTATTAGACTTGGAGTTAGTCAAGGATGCCTATTTAAGAAATTAACCCCTAAAAAAAACTCATGCTTTTCAGCCTAAGGTAGCCTTCACTTTTGACCATTTCCGTTTCATGCGTTTTAAAATGCGAGATATTGTTGTTCATCTTCTAGCAAAGCTTGTTATTTACTTATCTGTCATCTTAAAAATGCATGTAGGGCCTAGATACAATCGTCGGTGATCACGGAAGTCATCTTTCTGGAGGACAGAAGCAAAGAATTGCAATAGCAAGGGCAATATTGAAAAACCCAAGGATATTGTTACTTGATGAAGCTACAAGTGCTCTTGATGCAAAATCAGAGAGGGTTGTTCAAGAGGCACTCGACAGAATCATGCTTAACCGAACAACTATAATTGTAGCCCATCGCTTGACTACCATAAAGAATTCTGATGCAATCGCCGTTATTCACAATGGCAAGATTATAGAGAAAGGTGTTTTTCTTATTCACCACGGTTTCAAGAATTCCGATGCGACTATCTAAACTAACACTAGTTGTTTTTTTGGTTTCAATAACCAGGTTCACACTCTGAGTTATTACAAGATCCTGACGGTGCATACTGTCAGCTTATAAGATTACAAAACAAAAACTTGGAAAGACCGCAAGATGGTGATCGGAATATGGATATCACTGAGGGGATTTCTATCCTAAGCCAAGAATCATCACCTTCTTATATTATTAGTAGCGACGAAAGAAAACAAGAAGATTCGTACGCGGCTACAAATGTCTCACTTGTTCGGTTGGCTTCTCTGAACAAGCTGGAAATCCCACAGCTCATACTAGGCTCTGTAGCTGCTGTGGTTAATGGCGCCATCCTACCAACATATGGTTATCTCCTTTCAACTGTGATAAAGACTTTCTTTGAACCAGCTCATGAGCTTCGTAAGGATTCGGAGTTCTGGGCATTGATGCTTTTTATACTTGGTTTGGCAAGTTTCATTGCAACACCATGTAGGACCTACTTTTTTGGTGTAGCCGGGTGTAAGTTGATACGAAGAATCCGATTAAAATGCTTTGAAAAGGTGGTTCAGATGGAAATAAGTTGGTTCGACAAGACACAAAATTCAAGTGGTATAATTGGGGCGAAGCTGTCTACGGATGCAGCATCCGTGAGAGGTTTGGTAGGGGATAATCTTTCTCTACTTGTTCAAAACGTGGCTACAGCGCTATCTGGTTTAATCATTGCATTCATGGGAAACTGGCAGTTGGCTTTTATAATTTTAATATTGATACCGCTTATAGGACTTAATGGATATTTTACTATGAGATTTGTTAATGGGTTCAGTGCTGATACAAAGGTTATAATCCACTGTATTTTTCTTGTAGAGAGATTAATATATAAATTATGCTTAATTTAAAGTTGTATGTATTTGGTTGTTCCAGAGACAATACGAGGAAGCAAGTGAAGTTGCGAGTAATGCAGTAGGAAGCATTAGAACAATTGCTTCCTTTGGTGCAGAAGATAAGGTGATGAAGTTATATGAAAAGAAATGCGAAGGTCCTCAAAAAGCAGGAATCAAACAAGGATTAGTTAGCGGTGCTGCTTTCGGCTCCTCTTTGTTTTTGTTGTTTGTAGTTTATGCAACCAGCTTTTATGTTGGCGCTCGGTTTGTTGAAGCGGGCAAAACTTCATTCCCTAAAGTTTTCCAGGTAACTTACTCATTGTGTACGGTTTTACCGGAAGCACATTCCATTTGCTACTCTTTTTTTATTTTACGATGCTTTCGTGGTGAGTGATAGTAAATTATTCTATTTGATCTTAAGGTGTTTTTAGGCTTGAGTATGGCAGCAACGAGTGTTTCGCAATCAGGATCCTTTATGCCAGATTCTGGGAAAGCCAAGACTGCTGTTGCATCAGTTTTTGGTATCCTTGACCAGAAATCTAAAATAGACTATACCGACGAGTCTGGAACCACTTTAGAAAACATAAGGGGGGATATCGTGTTTAGTCATATTAACTTCAGGTATCCGTGTAGACCTGACATTCAGATCTTTAGGGACCTCTCTTTCGAAATTTCTTCTGGCCAGGTAATGTTTCAACTTAAAGCTAACAAAATTGTAATAAAGATTATTAAAGCTAACAATGTGGTTGATATAAAGACGGTAGCTCTTGTTGGAGAAAGTGGGAGTGGAAAATCAACTGTCGTTTCTTTGCTGCAAAGGTTCTACGACGTTGATTCAGGGCAGATAATGGTTGATGGAAATGATATCCGAAAGCTTAAAGTGAAGTGGCTAAGGCAGCAGATGGGTGTAGTGAGCCAGGAGTCGGTCTTGTTTAATGACACTATCAGAGCAAACATAACATACGGGAAGGAAGGCAATGTCACCGAGGAACAAGTCATAGAAGCATCCGAATTAGCAAATGCCCATAAATTCATCAGTGCCTTACACCAGGTATCCTAAAGTACTTTACTACTTCATATGCGCAAAGACTAATCGATTTATGTGCGGTTTCATCAGGGTTATGATACTAGTGTTGGGGAAAAAGGTATCCAATTGTCTGGAGGACAAAAGCAAAGAGTGGCAATAGCAAGAGCAATGGTAAAGGCTCCAAAGGTATTGTTACTAGATGAAGCGACTAGTGCCCTGGATGCGGAATCTGAAAAAGTGGTGCAAGATGCACTTGACCGAGTTATGGTTCACAGAACAACGATAGTGGTAGCTCACAGGCTATCCACAATCTATGGAGCAGACATTATTGCGGTCATAAAAAACGGAGTGATTGCAGAGAAAGGGAAACATGAGGCACTCGTCAACATCAAGAACGGCATCTATGCCTCCCTAGTTTCTTTACACACTACCACTTGTGTTTCCTAATGTCATATCTCTTAATGCACTTTAATTTCCACTCAAAAACATTTCTTTTCCGGTTTGAATCAACGGATAGCAACCATGCGTGCATATTTTTTTACTCGCTTACTACATGCTATAATCTCCAATGTGTGAACAAAGGTAATTCATCTACTAGACATGATTATTGATGTGTGTACATTAGACAAACTCCTCAATAGCTCGACAATTTAATCTTCAAATATGTTTCCTATGGTGACAATAACTCTTAGCTTTGATAGAAAAGTGTCATATTGAGCAATTAATAATCTCTTTGTCACAACACAAGGACAAGAATAAGGAAATTATTAATCAAAAACCTAACAGTTGATTACATCCAATTAATTTCAAAATTAAAGCATAAGCAAACAAACATATAAGTCTCAATTTTTATATAAAATCTAGCTAGCTATCTAAAGCTTGTACTTGATCCTAGCGTGCGCATATCAATGACTTGGTATCCTTTACCAGAAAGAAATGCCAAAGACTAGCGTGAGTATATCAACTAGTTTAGAATCATAACGTGTAATTGTTTAAACATGTTGACATAAAATTTCAAATAAAACGTGATATATTTTAAGTTTGTAACCAGAATCGAAAAACACTAATACAAATTTAGATCATAAGCTCGATCTTTGTAATTCTCATTAGCTTGTAAAATTACTGCTTAATTCTTAATGATATAACCTACAAACTCGGTTATGTATACTAATTAATATTTGAAAACCCAACTAGACTAGAATACAAAAACTCATATCATATTCAAATACTAATTGGTAAAAACAAATCTAAATAACAAGTAATAAATAAATTCATTGTTGTCCAAGTCATTGGCTCGAATTGTTCACCAAGTAATTTATTCCATGTAAATCAAGTCATAACCTCAACTTGAAAAACAAGACACCAATCCATCATAGGCTCGATGAGTCGGCCCAACCGCTTCATTGACTCGAGGATACGAATTAATTCCACCAATATTAACAAGTCAATACAACTAAAAATTTATAAATAATAATTACTAGGTTTTATCTCATGTGTTACGAGGGTTGTTTTCATTTTCGTTTCTAATATTTATATATTTTTTTATTTCCATTTTATTTATTGTAAGAGAGTTAATACTTAATAATATACTTAGGGGTTGATGATGAAAGAGTTTCACAAATAAAAGAGATGCTATAACCCATTTAAAAACTATTTGGGTTTGGTGAGACCCATGGCCCGCTTATTTTTTTAATAAAATTGTTTCTTAATTATAAATAATATCTTTATTTTATAAAATTGAATATTTATTTTTAGTATATCTTTATTAAATATGATTTTAACATCAAATATTTGGTGAGATTAATTTTTAATATAATGAGATGGTATAACCTGTATAAGAGTTATCTGAGTTTGATGGGACCCATACCCGTGAATTCGAGTCCAATACAAACACCTCCATTTATAAATAAAACAATCCAGTGACTTGTGGGGATGTAGGAAGCAATAGAGAGCTTTTAAAGATTTCACATATATATATATATATATATATATATATATATATATATATATATATATATATATTAACATTCTGAACTAAATAAATTATGATTTAACGTCAGTTTTATTAAACAATTAAATTAGCGAGAAAACGGGTTCATATACGTGGTGTACACATGCCAAAAACCTAACTATATAAACACTTTTTGCCCGTTCTCATTAAAAAAAAACTAATCTAGAAAGACTGGAAAGGGCTGGCAGCATAGTGCGGTGGCGCCACGGTAGAAACAATGTGGAAGACGGCTGCAAATCGTGGTGGTGACCTGTGAACCTGGCATGGATGAATAAATTAAAAGAACTACACAACATGTCCTATGTATTCTTCAATCTAAGATGAACTTTGAGGAAGATAAATATAAGTCAATAAACCAAAACGATGGTGGTGGTGATGACGGAGACGGTTTCATTCAATTTTGACAATTTTGAAAGTTGAGTGGTTATTTGGTCATTAAGCGTTAAAGTCTATGGTCTAGGTTTGATATGAAAATAAAGAAATTTTAGATTGAACTTATTGTTTAAAAGTTACATGAACCCGAAGTGAGGGAGGGGAGAAAGAGAAAAATTAGGGGCCCTCAACCAATCAAAATTTTCTTTTTTATTATTTTGTTTTTTTCGAACTTTATTTCTTTTCTCCATAAACTGTTGCGTTTGTCATGCTCGTGAGAAAAATATGGCCAAATATGTAGGTTTGAATAGTGATATTAATGATATCATTTTTCAAGAAAGGAAAAAAGTACAACTTGTTTTTTACCCGAAACTCGTCCCGGCCCTGACCCCTCCCGACCCAAAACAAAACAACCTGTTTTTGTTTTGACCCTAACTCGTTAGATTTGTGACGCGTTCAGACCCGACCCATCTTCCATCCACCTCTAATACCCTAGTTAAGAGCATTCACTTCTCTTCCCTCATCCTCAATCTTATATTTATTATTTATCACTTTTTTGAAAATTCCTACATCTCATTTCCCATATGATTAAATCCTATTTTTAAGAGAAAACTACAATTTGCCTCCCTGTGTAATATCGGCGCGAGCCGAATTGACCACTAAAAAAGAATTTGCGCATGCTGCGACTCTGTGTTTCTCTGGCGGGTTTTTTTGGCTCCTTCCGTCAGTTGACCAAGCGTTGACCTGTTATAAAATGTTGAAATTACGTTTTCACCTCTAAGCCTTTAATTCAGTTTAAAAATAATCATCCAAAACCATGTAAATGCCGGGATTCAAACCCAAGACCTCCAGTTTAACATCCCACCAAAACTACCAATTTAACTAAGTTAGTGTTTGGTATAGCTATACAACATAAACTATATATTATCTTTATTTAACCCATCATCTTCATCTTCATCATCACATTTAAAAATTAAAGAATACAGTTCAGAGGTTATACCAATCATTTAAAAAATCATCACATCTTTATTTAACCCATCATCTTCATCTTCAATGTCCCACCCACCACTCCTCTACTTCCACCACCACCTATTATTATTATTATTATTATTATTATTATCATATCCACCATTATAATCATCATTTCTCCTATTCATACCCAAACCACCCCTACCGCCGCCTCCACTTCCGCCACTAAATCCGCCTCTAGTTCCGCCTCTAAACTACTTCTGTTATCATCATCGCTCTCACTATACACCTTTCTTTTCTTAAGCGAACCCGAATTAACCTCACTGAACCAGTCACCGAGCTCAGACTCGTCCTCAATTAAGCTCTTAGGAGCCCTAATTTCAAACCTGCTGTTGTGTTTAATTGAAAACTATAGCTCAGATTGCACTATAGCGGCCAATTTTTGAAACCCTAGGTTATTAAAAGATGAAATTGACTGTGAATTGAGTCTAGTGGAGGTTAGACGAGTGAACACATGGGATGAATTGGAAACTGATAGGGTTTTCATGGTAATTAGGGTTACCGAAAGTGAAGAAGATTTGTACGAATGAACGTCAGGCAGTGACAGTAGTGTAGCTGGCATGCTACGGTAGTACGGCGGCGATGGTGGGCAGAGTTTGGTGTGGTGGCCGGAGATAAGAAGTGGAAAGACAAGACAGAGGGTTTAAGATGCTTGGAAATGAAAGAAAGAAAGATAAGATTAATATTATTACTATTATTATTATATTTATTATTTATTAGAAGAAGATTACCAAAATGCCCTTGGCATCCGTCAGTCAACTGACGGTCAACTACGGAAGGAGCCAAAAAAGCCCGTCTGAGTTATATAAGGGCACAACCTTTGCAAAATAATTTTCAATGGTCAATCCATCTCGCGTGTCGTGATATTCTCCAGGGAGGCAAATGGTAATTTTCTATTTTTTTATTACTCCTTTATTTTATTTTCTCACTTCACATCTACCTATAATTAAAAGGCAGTATATGCGAGACGAATATTTAGAAGCAAAATTAAGGGATATGTTCGTTTTCTCATATATATAATAAATAACGGGATGCCGAATTGCTGATGGAGACGAGTGCTGAGATGTAGAGATGTTTACATTTTTTTTAAGAATAAAGTTATGTAATAAGGATGTCATGTGAATGCTCCAAGCGAATGATTTTAATTACTTACACTTTTAATTATTCATATTAATATATTATTATGTAGACAATATTTTATATGATATAGTTTTCATTTTTTGTATTACATGAATTGTTTTATATTATTCGTTTCTAATATTTATAGATTTTTTTGAATTTTTAAATTTGTTTATTATAAGGAAGTTAATAATATATATACTTAGGGTTTTATTTACGAAAGAGTTACACAAAAATGAGCTGTTATAACCTGTTTTAAAAGCAGTGGGTTTGGTGAGACCCATAACCCGCTTTTTTTTATTATAAAGTTGTTTCTTAATTATAAATAATGTTACGAAGTTGTTTTACATTATTCGTTTATAATATTTATATATATATATATATATATATATATATATATATATATTTTATTTTAATTTTATTTGATGTAAGAAAGTTAGTATATGTATTTTGAGAAATCTGCAATTTTCCTCACTGGGTTATATTGACGAAAGATGGATTAACCACTGAAAACGAATTTGCGCATGTTGCGCACCTGTGTTTCTCGGGCGGGTTTTTTTGGCTCCATGCAGTGTTTATTATGATCAGAATGCTCCCTGCAGTGTTAATAATTGGTTAAATGACCATTATACCCTTCATCTTCATCTTCATCATTAACATTCAAACACATCAAGAACATAAACCCAGAAAATCAAGAACATCAAGAACCCTAACACAAACACAAACCCAAAAAATCAAAAACATCAAGAACATCATCTCTGTCTAAGAACCCTAACCCATAAATCTTATACAAACACATAAATTATCATAATTCAAACACAAACTCATATCCTCATCTTCATCATTCATCTTCAACTTCTTCACCCGCAACCCATCACCACCGCCGTCACCACCATTCATTCGCCACACCACCACCACCGTAGCCGGAAAATCACGAACACGTTGCCGGAAATCAACATACCCACTACTCATATCTTCATCTTCATCACCACCACCCATCTTCTTCACCCGCAACCCGTCACCACCGCCAGAAATCGTATTCCGACCACCCGGTCTTTATCACCAACCACCACTACCAACGTACTCCATCATTAAACATTACAGCCGCCATCCTCTCATGCCTCTCTGCTGGAAAATCGGATTCCGGCCACCGGCTGCCGGAAAATCGGATTTCGACCCTTTTCACATCTTCAACCTCCATCATCACACCACTACTCATCAAACACCATGCACTACCATTCTTGCTCACCAAAGTGGCATCACCATATTTATTTTCAAATCTCATCCACACCTTAGATCTAGATCTATGCTTTTTTGTTCAAATTCTTGTATAAGACCTATGTGGTTAGGGGGAATAAATCAGGATGAGGATGATGTTTAGTTTTAATGGAATGTGGTTCGTGCTTGGGTTTGGTGGTGGGAAGTTTTCCGATGGACGACGACGGCGACAGTGGCGACGGGGGAGGGATGAGAGAGTTGAGAAGATGATGATGATGGTTGAGATGATGATGATGATGAGCTGCTCTAGTATTATTATTATTATTACTATTATTGTTATTATTATTAGATATTATTATTATTATTATTATTATTGATCTAATTACTAAAGTACCCTCAACACACTCAACCAGGGGCTCAACACACTCAACCAGGGGCTCATATTAAAATTATAAAAAACATATTGGTACAACCTTCGCAAATTCGTTTTCAGTGGTTAATCCATCTCCCGTCAATATAACCCAGGGAGGCAAATTGCAGATTTCTCTTGTATTTTAAATAATATTACGGAGTTGTTTTACATACACTTAGGATTTGGTGATAAAAGAGTTTCACAGATAAATGAGATGTTATAACCCGATTTAAAACTATCTGGGTTTGGTAAGACCTATAATCTGCTTATTTTTTTAATATAAAATTGTTTCTTAATTATTAATAATATCTTTTTTTTTAAAAAATAAGATATTAATTTTTAGTATATCCTTATTTTATAGGGTTTTCATATCATATATTTGGTTAGACTAATTTTTAATTCAATGAGATGTTAAAAAGGGCTATCTGGGTTTGGTGAGACTTATACGCGTGAATTCGGGTCCAATAAAAGAGAAACCTTTATTTACAGATAAAGCAATCTGATGAGAGAATGTACGAAATATTTCGTCCTTATTTTAATATTAAGATTATTGCTCTAAAAAGGAACGAATTTAATTAAAAAAGTTTTGAATGGTGTGTACATGATCACATTAGATTATGTAGACAATATATATTATGTGATATATTATAACTATTTTGTGTATAATATCATGAATATAACAATATCATATCATATTATATAATCTTAATTATCTTTAAATGCATACACCCACACACATGAATATATATACATGTATATTTGTGACTTGAAAGTATTGTAACTCATAAATTATATCAAGCTTTTTGTTTAGTATGGCGAGTCACCGCATGGCTTTCCATCTCATGCTGTTACTATTCGTTGTGTTTACGGTAGAGTTGTCTGACGCTTACAGGGTAAACTTGTTCAATACTTTCAAATCAATAAGCCGACCAAAAGCCGATAGCACAACATGGGCCGTTCTAGTAGCCGGTTCAAACGGGTACTTCAACTATCGTCATCAGGTTAACACTTACTGAAATTTTATTTTACCTTTTATATATGTACATGCTAAAAGGTTTCAAAAAATAGAAGCTAATTAATGTCTGGTATTATTTTACATGGATTCAGGCAGACGTTTGTCATGCGTATCAAATCCTTAAAAAGGGTGGGTTAAAGGATGAAAACATAATTGTTTTCATGTATGACGATATTGCAAATTATGCATATAATCCTAGACCCGGTGTCATAATTAACAGCCCCAATGGATCAGATGTGTACGCTGGTGTGCCAAAGGTATGAGTAAGTTATAACTAAGTTAATGTAATGTGTGTACAAATTAGTGTTTTTAATTTATTTTTATTTAGTTTATTTATTTATTTTTTAATGTAAAAAGGTCAATGAAAAGTCAAAAGTTGAACAAAAATCCATAGAATTTGTTAGTATCTTAAAAGAAAGATGTGGGCCAGTGTAGAAAAAAAACTGTTATTAAATAATTTAATATGCTATTTGTAATAATGAAATTATTTAAATTAAAAACCTGCTGGTGTTTTAGATATTCTATAAAATAAAAATAAAAAGGAAGATGCAATAAGTGAATATATATATATATATATATTATATTACTGTTTCGGATACCCGCTGTCTGCGATTGCGGGCGCATATGATTGCGAGCCATCTTTTACTAGTAGGTTATCTTAGATAGTTGAGCTTGATTCATTGATTATTTTTTAAAAAATATTATTTGCCAAGATTTAAGAGGAGTGGATGGAAAGGTAAAAGGGAAATTTATGTACATATGTTTCGATTTTTTTAGAGGAGTTTCATGCATAATTTGAAAATGCACTTTGAGAAAAATCATGCATAACTTTAAAAATGCATGATTTTTTTCAAAGTGCAAGTTTTTTAACTAATGCAAAGGTTCAATTTAAAAAAAATAGTAAATAAATAAATTAAATGCAAAGGTTCAATTAAAAATAATAATAAAATATAAATAAATTAAATGCAAAGCCACAAAGGTTCAATGCTCTTAAGCATTATTTAAAAAAAACACAATTACGTAGTTAGTTCATAACATTTTTTTAAAATAAAAAGATTGAGGTCTAAGGTTTTAAAATCATATGTATGAGTAGTAAGGTTTTAATTTTATAACAATGTTATGTACTCTTTTAACTTTCCATGCCAAAATCCCAATCGACTTATCTTCGGTCCACTAATCTGATTTAAGTGCAACCATAGCTCCTTAATAATAAAATTCCAAAACACAAATATGTCAAACATAAAAAGATGATTTTGTTAACATTTAACGGAAGTTAAGGTTAGTGCCCAACATTATACTATAATATAATTAAGAAGTTTGGTGTCACAAAATGGATTCCTTTTATTTTTGTATATGTAATATTGGTTTTGTGTTTGAGCATGAATGTTTGGGTTGGTTGGATGTTTGTGTAGTTCGTGTAAAAAGTCTACCGGCTTGCAACCAGGTTTTGATCCCTACCGTGAAGCAACATTGGTGTTTTTTTTTAACAAAAGTGTTATTTTATGGTAGTTATTTTCAAGGTGGTGTTATTTTATGGTAACCTTTTTTAAGTTGTTTATGGTTTTGTTTTTTTAAGTGTATTATTTATGTTCATTTATGCGCGAAAATTGTTTTTTTTTTCAATATTAACTTTGGTGTAGGCCGGATAGTTGTGTTGTTAAGCGAAACCGACCGAATTCGCATAGAATCACCACATTTTGTTTTAGTTTTGGTACCGTAACGAACTTAACAAAACCGACATAATGCCAGTTTTGTTTTTGTTTTAGTTCTGGTACCGTAACGAAGGTGATGAGGACTGACCAAACTTTCGTAGACTCATCACCTCAACGCCCGAGTTTTACTGATCGAAGCCACCCCATCGGTCTACCTGCGTTTTATATTGTTTTGTTTTGTTTTTTGTTTCAGTTCCGATACTACAACGAACGTAACCAAAACTGACAAGTTCGTGTCGACTTACCACTTGCTTTGATTTTACCATTGTCCGGGTTTTACCAACCTGTCCTGGCGCAACACGCCGGGTAAAACACTCGTTGTTACCAAATTAGAACCTTGGTGCCGATACATGTGACTTTTAAACTTTAGTACCTAATCTTGTTGCTTTAAAGAAACATTAGGGACTAACTATGTAATTGTGTTTAAAAAGAATATATAGTGATTATGTACATTTTGAGACCGATAAATGCCATTATTCTTTTGGTCTCTTTGTTTTTAAGTCTTTTCAAACAGCAATGTTTTGGGCATGTTTGAGATTGAAATTGAAAACAACTTATTAACTTATTAGTTTTTTTTAAAAGTTATTTTGAAATGTCAAGATTTTTGAAAACAACTTTTATAATCTTTTCAAAAAGCTAAAATAAGAGGGACTTTTGTGTTTCCCAAACACTTTTTTAACTTATTGGCTGTTTAAAAAGCTAATAAGTCAATTAGTTGTTTTCAAATTTAATTTCAAACACGCTCTTATTATGATAACATCAAAATGTGTTAGGACTATACCGGAGACAGTGTGTCCCCCGAGAATTTCTTTGCTGTTCTTCTTGGCAATAAAACAGCCGTGAAAGGCGGAAGTGGGAAAGTGGTAGCGAGCAAACCTAAAGACAGGATCTTTGTGTTTTACTCCGATCATGGCGGTCCTGGAGTACTTGGTATAGGATTACCATCTTTCATATATTCGACTAAGATCAAAATGTTTAAATTCGTTACTAACTTAATTTCTTTGTCAATATATTGCAATAGGTATGCCACACGCGGCCATCTACGCTAATGATTTCATCGACGTTTTGAAAAAAAAGCATGCGAGTGGAACATATGATGAGATGGTAAGATACATTTTGCTCTAAACTGATTAGAGCAAAATTGTTATCATTGGTGAGAATGGATATATATAATCATTTGACATGTTAAATGTAGGTCATATACGTAGAAGCGTGTGAAAGTGGAAGCATTTTCGAAGGTTTGTTACCAAAAAATCTGAACATTTATGTGACAACTGCATCGAATGCGACCGAGGATAGCTATGCCACATATTGTCCACCTTTAATTGAAGAGTTTAGCACTTGCTTAGGTGACTTATATAGTGTTTCATGGATGGAAGACAGGTATATTTTTTCATGCAGTAGGTGTTTGCATAGTATATTTTGTTGGCTACTGATTTGGTCCTATTTTTGACTTTTTGGTTCTTAGTGACTCTGAAGATTTGAGGCATGAAACCTTGAAACAACAATACTTGAAGGTTGGTATCATATATGATTTTATTTTCTTGATTTGAATGTGTGTAATTACTACTATTAGGGGGTGAACTTCTCACACTACACGAAAACACGACCCGAACCTAACACAAAGTTTGCGGGTTTGGGATTGATATAAACGGGTTCGGATCAGTTTCGGGTCTAACCCATTTAGTTAAATAGGCCAGGTTCGTGGGTTGACCATTTTAACCCATTTATTTTTTATTTTAATTTCTAAAAAATCATTTTATGTAATACCTTAAATTGCTTGGTTCTCTTATACCAAAACTTAAAACTAAAAGGGAAATTGACATAAGATTTTTTAATTAAATGTAATTGTTTTATACAAACTTGTGTTTCAAAAATGTAAATTCAAAGTACTAGTATGTGAAAAACATAATAGGTACAAATTTTTCGAGTCAAATGGGGTGTGTTCAGGTTCACGTGTTTTACATGATTTTCAAGTGCGGGTCGTTTTCGGGTTCGTGACAAATTTCCAGGTTTGTTTCGCTCGTGAACACGCCCCGTTTAACAACCCCAAGGCCCAGTCTAGTATTAATTGCGAAAATAATCATCCAAAATTCTTTTAGGTGAAGAAGAAGACTTTACATGATAAATTTCAGCCGTTCCTCGGATCACATGTAACGCAATACGGTACCCTAAGCATAAGCAACGAAACCGTTTCCCTTTATCAAGGTTCTGCAGCTAGGAAAATATCCACTGAACAGTCTCAAACATTAGACTCCATGGGCGTTATCGACCAAAGAAACGCAGATCTTTATTCGATGTGGCATGAGGTATTTATTTTCAAATATACGAAAATGCATTTGACACTTTGATATGATGGTGGATTGATGTTATTGTTATCTCATATTATATGCAGTACAATAAATCAACAGAAGAAACACAACAGAAGAAAGGACTGCTCAACCAAATCAAAGAAATAACGGCACATAGGGCACATGTGGATAGCAGCATCGATAAGATCAAAGGGTTATTATTAGGCAATGGGCATGGACCGGTGAGAGCTGAAGGATCTGCCCTTGTGGATGACTGGGACTGTTTGAAATTTATGGTTCGAACGTTTGAGACATACTGTGGACCCTTGACTCAGTACGGCCTGAAACATACTCGAACATTTGCTAACATATGCAACAATGGTGTTACGAAGAAGGCCATGGATGATGCTACAAAGAAGTCGTGTATCTCGGTTAAATTGGGGCAATGGGATAGTACTGTGAGGGCGGGTTATAATTCTTGATCAGAAAATTAGTGGTAGATTAGAGGAAGGTATAAGTTGTCCTCTTTGTTAAAAACTAAATGGAATTTCATTTGGCAATAATAATGATCATCAACAACTAGAAAATATAAAAGTCTGAAAATAAAAATACGATAATAGTCAGGATATCTTTCAAGGAGTTCTGTATTTGCCATCAAGCCGATGGTCTGGTGTGGTCATGGGTTTGAATCTCTCGACCGTCAAACTAATAATGGCTTACCGAATAATCAAAACGACGTTAAAAAAAATCAAGCCCTGACTTGATTAAAATTTAAAACCCCTTTCAAATTAATCTGTGTGAACTCAATTTCAGTATGGGGCACACACGTTAACAGTAATAATACTAATGGCCACATCTTTTAGATAATCTTTCTTGTTTGAACTAATTAAAAGGTTCCATTTGGAAGAGCTCAAAAGGCTTAATTAAGTTCATGAAAGCAACAATTAGAACATGGGACAGTCCACAAGATTTGCATCTCTATGTGCTTGCTGTTAAATTTTTTTTTATTATTTTTTTTTTTTGAACGGCAAATTAGGATTACTTATGGACCACTGGAGTATCATCGTGTCACCAGCAAAATCACGCGATCATATCCATCTCCAATAGGCAATAATGTCTAACCACCAATTCAGGAGGAAACCCAATAAATCTTAGACAAGCTAAAGAGCTACTCATCTTTTTTGCTTTTAATTTGAGTTAAAGAGTAAGTTACTTACACAACGTACGTGTTATGGTTTGGTTAGTTAAACTAGCTCAATAAACAGCCAGCTAAAGAGTATGTGACACATCATTGCCATGTAGACAGTGAACTTTAACTAGCCAACTCAATAAACAAGTGAAATTGAGAAAGTTAGTTAACCAAGACATTTAAAAATTTGATTATCTTAAATGGGGTAGACCGCAAAAAAAAAATAGCTCTCTTGGGCGTGTTATCGTTTGGAGGTGGATTTTGGCTAAGGTGCCAAGTGGGTGCCCCTCTCACTTACCATAACACTAGGTCTTAGAGCATTCTTAACCCGTTCCTCATTCCCATCTTTATAATTACACTAAAAAATATTACATTTCTCTCTCTTGTTCAATTAAATAATATTTTTTATACTTTTATCATTACAGTTTTCTCTCTCATCTACTCACAAGCAATCCAACAAATATTTAAAAATAAATAGGGGAAACAATGTTTCCCCAAATTTACAAAAAATCATTACATTTCTCTCTTCACCCTATAATTTACACTCACAACCTCACCCTATAATTTGCAAACTTCCATTACATAATTATAGAATGGGATGAGAATGCTCTTATACTTTGAGTATTCGGACTTTATAACAAACAAAAGTAAAGTGTAGGTAATTGTCAGGTATAAACATATCATAGTTTACTGCTTAATTAATTTTATTATTATAACGTTCTAGATGCATAACAAATATCATTATATATCATATTTTATCATGTCCCCATCGTAAGCTTTTTATTGAAAGAAATTTAATCATAGTAATTTAATAAACAGAAAATTGTGTTCATTGATAAATTTTTTGAATTTGAAACAATACTAAAGGAACTGATTTTAAAAAGACATTTTCATTTAATCCCCTCATAATTCAATAATATCTTATCTTAAGTTATTTAATGTTTTATTTATTCACTTATATATCCATCAATTGAATTATAACTTTTTTAACTGTACCCCTCGTTAAAAGTATGAATGTAGGTCTTAAAGACGGGATCAAACAACTAGTTCTTAAATCAATCTCACTTGTATGCTGGCGAAAATCACATACAACATGGTTTGTTATTACCCGAAATGAAAAGTTAGAAAGAATAAGTAGAGAGAGATTAGGTGAGACTTGGTGACTTTACAAAAAGTTATGTTTACATGGCCATGCTTCACTATATAGGTAGTTAATTGTTTTGTAGGCTAGTATGTAAATATATAGGCTAGTATGTAAGATTACGATTTGGTAAGGTATGAGAAATTAATAACAGGGAGAGATGCTTTTGCAAGAGTTCTTCTAGTTCTAGAGTGACTTAAATCTCCTTAACGACCCTACTCAGAATGGGCCAAGCTTGGAATATGACTACCATTTACATAACTTTATTTCTAAATATAGCAAATAGTTTCTTTTTAAGTTATGTTTTATTTCTACGTTTACCATTTTAAGCTAGTGATGTACATTCATGTCGGCAAGTGGCTAGTAAATAAAGTTGATGTAAACATGCTTTTCTTAACAGCGTTTAGAACCACTCCTAATACTCGAATAATCCCTCCAAAGATGATATGTTAACTGTCCATACTGATTTTGACGTTTCAAGCCTTACTCACCTAGGACACCATCAAATAGAAAACCCACTACTATAAGAAAATCCTCTTCATTCATGTTTCGAACCTAAGTTTTTAAAAATCTGAAGTCTTAATCATCAACCTTATACTGTTAGACTAGAAGGCCAACCCGTTGATGTAAACTTGCTAATACCATATGCTTTATGAATGAATATAAGCATGTAACAATAAAAGTGTAATTTAAATTGTAAACAATTAATGCACACTAGATAAAATTAGAAGTGATGTTAATGATTCCAAACTCTACCCCGTGACACTTTATCAGTTCTTATTTCTTAATCATATTATTACAATAATATTAGAGGGGACATATGAGCCAAAACGCAATCATATGCATCTCATGCCATCATATTAGTATTAATATTTTGTAAAAAATGCATGCTTCTCATAAGTCATTCCAACATTGGTCTATGTAATGGAAAGCCGGTCCCAATGTAAGAAATGATTATTTTATTAATAGCCAAATGTTAATTACTTTTCCAATGGAGCCAAAATAAAAACTTTTATTAAAATTTCATATAAAATTCAGAAATTTGACACCCTTAACCATATCTTATATTTATAAAATCCTCTCATAACAAATTTAACGGATGGGTTTTTGTGCATTCACAACTCATCCTTAATTTTTTGTTAAATGATTTTTTAAATTATAGAATATGATTAAGATAATAATTTTTTTTTGTTATTTTAAGGAAAATTGGTTTTGTCCCTACTTATTTTTAATATTTGTTGAAATTGGTTATGATTAGGAAAGAGATAAACTGTAATGATAAAGGTATAAATAATTATATAATTGAACATGAAAAAGAAATGTAATGATTTTTAATGTAATTATGGAGATAATTGAGATGAAAGACCGAATGAGAATGCTAAGTGAAATGTTTACGAAATTTCATATAACTACGGGTAACAAGCTATAAAGCTTACAAGTTAATCAAATTACACAATCAACTAACTTAATAATGTGGAAACCCTAATTTATACTAAACAAAAAAAGGATTAATTAGAAAACGATATAAAGACAAAATTATATAAGAGAGACTAACAAATGAGAGAGAATAATAAATCTTATCTTTTTCTTAAGCTTCTCATTGATATCTCTATCTCTGGCACACTACTAACCTGAGCCCAATCTTGCTGCCAACCCAATTCTTAGATCAAAAGGACCACTAAACGGGCACATCACATGGAAACCCATGGATGCTCCCACATCACTTGTATTAGACGGTTTAATCATTAAAAAGTGGCATGCATTTGGAGTGAATACACTATTCACAAACCCATTAAACTATAATGTACTACCATGTTAGCCACTAATAGTGGCTCTAATTGGTCTTGATTCTTAATCTTAAATATGCAATATGTTTCTTAACCAATGGTTCTATTCGGTGGATTTTATGAGTACTTATGTGACATTCGTTAGATCAAATTAATTACCTAGAGGATTAAGTTAAGTTTTGGTGGGTTTACTAAAATTGGTCGATGAGTAACCAACCGATATATGAAACTTTGCACGTTTTGTACGTTAAGCATCCTTTGTATAATAACATGCGCCTATATATGTGTGTCTATGTATGTATGTATGTATGTACGTAGTATGTGTGTGTGTGTATAGGGTAAAGATCCTAAGAGAATTCTTTGAAAAATGAGAACTTTGAGAACCATTTTGGACCACTAAAAAAACCTTTAAAAAAATTATAAAACAAAAAAAAACAAAATTTTTAAAAAAGTTAAAAAAAACCAAAATTCTTATATTTCATTTCGGTTTTATATATAAAAAAAACTTTGTACTATACACATGTGTGTAATTTCATTTAATCTCTGATTACGTAATGTACACATATATATATTATCATTTACCTTATATTTTACAGGGTCGAGATATTTTACAATAATGCCTTAACGTACGATAGGTACGCGAGACACGATCCACGAAACCCTGGTTAAAATGTCTCTCTCTATATATATATATTACTCTGGTGACCTAAATAATGGGTGAAAGAAAGAGATATATTGGTGTGGTCTCTATCTGTAGCTGGTAGCGGGTGGTGGAGTATTAATATTATTATATGACCGCCACCTTTGTTCCGCATCACCTTCCTCTTATTTCAGCTGGAAGCTTTTCCAGAAATCAAGCTGTATTTACAGAAACATAACTCCACAATTAAGTAAGATACCCTCTAGCTAGCTTGTGTATTCTTCAAACCAAAACAAACAAAAAAAAACGACTGTTTTTTTTTGTTGTCATTAGCTTTAATTTCTTTGGGATCTGATATTGTTCTTTTAAACATCCAAAAAACATTCTTCTTTTCACTTCAATTCCCGAGGAAACTAAAACCTGTTTGGGTCCCAACATTCCTTTTGTTCTTTGCTTTTTCTGTTTCTTTATTGTCTCCTTTACTTGCTTAATTATTAATTGAGTAAGAGGGGATCTTAGAAGCCTTGACTTTCTCTCTCTTTGATCATCATCCACTGGTGGAAGAATAACAAGATCTATTCTATATATCTGGATCAGTAAGAAAACTTTTAGTTAAGGTTTTGTTTGTTTGTTATATATATATGCTTCATCTTCTTCATGATCTTCTTTGTTTTAAGGTTTTTTTTTGTGTATCATTATCCTTTTGTATTCAAGGATTAATCCATGCTTTGATTTTGTTTTCCTTCAAAATATGTTGTGACATTATTTATGGAAACAAATTTGCGTTTCAATATTAACTTGTGATTGGTCTTAGATTCTACGAAGGGTTTCTTCTGTTTAGCGTCCGGATTCCGATCCCACTCATGTGACATATTATTCTCGGATTTAAGTCTGCGTGAAGCCCCACTAGATAGAGGCCTCACGAAATCGACCCCATGCCCTCTGAGTTTTCTAGGGGCTTAGCCAGTGTTCGTCGTTAATAAAAAGTTAGTCGAATTACAATATATACAAGTTCATGATCATCTGTCTACTCATATATTTTCTGATTTGACATTGATCTTTTATACTAGATCTTTGAAGACAGATGATGAAGAAATAAACAAACAAACATTTGATTGTTTCTATTTTAGGCCTCCTGTATGTTAACAATGTTAACTTGTAGGTTTTTGATTATTCATTATTAACACATATTCACTTTAGTTGAGTGGTGCAAAACTTGAGTGGCTTTTCTCAAGAAAAAGCAAACTTGAGTAGTTTTTATCTTGATCATCAAGTAATAAAAATGGTGCTTCTCACATGAGAATTCATGGCAGAAACATTGACCATACATTGATTTCATTTTCTTCACATCATTTACATTCTACCCTACGTACACCAACTTTTTTACCTATTATGCTTTGTATTTTCTTAATTCCTCTTCTATGTAGCAAGTCTATCTATGTATGTAGCTTTAAAGTAAGAACCTTTTGGTTATTTAGATTCAACTAATACATAATTGTTTTATAATTTATGTATTCAACAGAATTTACAACATATATTTTATTTAATTTCTTTTCTCGATCTTATTCTTTTTGTCTTTGTATTTTCTTTGAGTTAGTTTCTAACTAGTGCATGCATTATTATTAGAATGCCCATAAACATGGTGTTCAAATACAACGAAACACATCTTTCTGTTAATTGACTTGAGCAACCTCTTTGAACTTGATATGTATACAAGAAAACACATACAAAGCACTCATTAGCTTCATCAGTGTCTTCTGTTTTGGAGAGAAACTATCATTTTATGCCAGAAGTTCCCATCAAAGAAACTGCATTGCCTTGTTATTCTACTTGTGACATGAGCTATCATGAATAGTACTATTTCTTTTGGCTTATTAGCCAATCTTCTTGAAACTTTGAAGTACTAGACAATCTTGAACATCGAATACACTTGATTGAAGTACATGCTGGTTAAGACTATATTCACACAATACATGATATATAGATTTTTTTTCCTTTTAACGGTTAATATATAGGTATTTTGTGTAAGATCACTTACAAATGGTGCATTTACATATTGCAGGTTTTAGATCATCATATCAATAAGAGTATGGATACCTTTTCACGTGTTCCTCCCGGTTTTAGATTTCACCCGACGGATGAAGAACTTGTGGATTACTACCTTAGGAAAAAGGTTGCATCCAAAAGAATTGATCTTGATGTTATCAAAGATGTTGATCTTTATAAAATTGAACCATGGGATCTTCAAGGTAACAATTAAACCATTAACTATGTGTTTATTGTTCCACTAATGCATTACCATTTGTACTGATACTAATATGGTTTAGTGTAATACTTTTTATTCAAATATTTCCTTCAATCTTTTGTGTTATCTTGACAGAATTATGCAGGCTAGGAACTGAGGAGCAAAATGAGTGGTATTTCTTTAGCCATAAGGACAAAAAATATCCAACAGGAACTCGCACTAATAGAGCTACAAAAGTTGGCTTTTGGAAAGCCACCGGAAGAGACAAAGCCATATACTCTAAGAATAATCTGGTTGGCATGAGAAAAACCTTGGTGTTTTACAAGGGTCGAGCGCCTAACGGACAGAAGTCGGATTGGATCATGCATGAGTACAGACTAGAAACGAATGAAAACGCGATACCTCAGGCAAGTAGCATTTCTATTTCCACCCTTCTATCCGTTTTTTTCTCGATAGATTGTTATCCGAATATACCACTTTCAGGGTTGTAGCTAAAGTTCAGCTTCTATAAACCATACAAGCACAATAAAATTGAAAACCAAGTGTTTACACTTAACAGTATGAATTGAATAGAGAAATAGAGAACTGAACAAAAAGTAAATTTTGATACAACGTGAATACGATGTGTTTGTTCTTGACATCGATACATATACACACACAACGAATAGGTATGTTCGTTTAGGGTTGCAAGGTTTCCATCGCCCCTTATAGTTTGACACGTAACAGTTACAAAGTTTACATACCGACACTCTAAACCTTTGGCTTTCAATACATACGTATTTACATAATAAAGATAGTTTGAATTATTTACAATACAAACATGTGCTTCAGATGAGAGTGATTAGCACCAGAAAACCAATAAAGAGTCCTCTTGATAGACATACAAAACCAAAAACATTGTGACCCAGGTAAAAGAATTATTCGGTCCGGTACTAGACGAAACTCCTTGTTCCTTCACTTGTACATATCACTAACTTCTCCTCCAAGTACTTTTATGTTCATTAATCATGGAAACTATTATGTTCATCAATAGTGGCAAAAGCAGAGAACTTTTACGATGAATCAACACTTTAATGAGTAAAATCCATGATCAAATTAAGATGAAGAAGGATTGTGTTAATTGAAACTTAGATTTGATTCTTTTGTATTATGCTTAATTTGTCAAGAATTATGTATACTTACCTTTAAAAAAAGGTATTTGAATATAAGGCGAGTTATAATGCAAATGATTCTAAAGTATCACCTATTTTATGTTTTGTTTGGAACAGGAAGAAGGATGGGTTGTATGCAGGGTTTTCAAGAAGCGGATAACACCCGTCCGTAGAATGGATGAACATGATTCTTTGGGTTGGTATGATGACCAAGTATCGTTCATGCCCGATTATGAATCCCCGAACCAGGTATCTCATCCTTACACTTCAAATAACTCATACTAGCAAAGAACTAGTTTTGCTATTCATAAAGGGCCAGCGATGCAACTGGTCCGCCCGTTTGCCTTCTGTTTTGATGTAAACACTACTCTTTGATGAATGAGGAATTTTTGTGTTTCTTTTTATACCAGCATCAACTTCCTGCAAAATCCGAGCTTGGTGAAACTCATTACAACTTGCCTCATGAACACTTCTTCCAGCTTCCTAAACTAGAACCACTCAGATTTCCGCAACCAGCAGCCGCTGGCATAAGTGCTTCCTACACAAGCACTTTACAACCCCATACTCAACAACCAAATGTTAACTTGGTTTATTGTAATAACGACAATAATAATGGCGTACAAGATCTCCAAGTGAGTGATTGGCGAGTAGTGGATAAGTTTGTTGCATCTCAACTCAGTAATGATCAAAATGGTATCACCAAGGCAAACAATTATTTGAATCCGCCGTCACTTAAAATGGTTGAGCACGTGAACTTGCTTCTAAATGACTCTAAGAGTGATGAGATGGGTTCAGAAGGTGCCTCAATATCTACATCCACTTGCCAGATTGATCATTGGAAGTAACTAATAAAGAAGCTATATGATGAACATGTTGGTCATCAAAGGGGAAATGAGACATTAGAGTAAGTGTATAATGTATGTACAAGCATCGGACTATTGATCTAGTTGATGTACATATTAAAACAAATATTAAAGGAGCAGATTTATCAAATGTGTTGTTCTAACCTTTTATGTTATATTTTAAGACAAATTAACAAGTGAAGTACTTCTGGATCTTTATGTTTATTTTGCATATTTCCTAATCCTAAACCATCAGTTGTATGTAGTGTTGGTAATTTTAGTGTTATCAACGTGTATATTAGGTTATTGGATTAACTTGTCGGTCGAGTAAATAACGTTAGAGATTAAACGAGTTGGGTGTCACGGGAGTGCACGCCCGGTTTAATTATAGATGTTATTTGGGTTTTATTATTAAAATAATAACTTAGGCCTAATTAAATGGGTTTTGGTTTAATTCTAGATAATCTAGTTGGCTACTAATTAAATGAGTTTTGGTTTAAAACCCATGACATCAATTTAGTTAGGAGTATTGAGAATATATACATGCATTGATCGACAATATACAATACAGAACGTCGGTTACCATACAAATCCAGTTCCGGTAACAAAAGAAATCTTTGTCTTGTCCGATAAATCAAACGCGTGTAACCGGCGAAATAGGTTTATCTGAAAGTTGATTCGGAGATTAATAAAGGATGCTTATTATATATGAAGATTGAAGTCAAGATCACAGGTTTTGACTATTTATTCGAATTCATCATCCGGGTATGTTTTATAAACAACATGTATTTATATCTTTTTTGTTAGTCAGTTAGTTAGTTATCCAGTACATTTGTTTTGTTGATGATCAAACAGAAACTTGAACAATAGATGAAGAATCTAATGGATCAAGCTGATTGACGTAAACTGATAATCAGTATTTTATAGGGATTCGTCATGAAAGAATTTGTGAGGCTAGTACGGACATATAGAATCCTTGATCAATATTCTAAAATGTACCGGATAGCTTTCTGAATCGTATGTGATCACTTTTAGATTAAGGTATTTTGTGTGCACGAAATTAGTTTCTGCAAAGAACAAGAACAAATTCTCTATGATCAATGAAGTTTGAATCCATCTCTTAAACACAACAATTGAGTTATTTTATATCGGGGTTGAGCCATCACGCACAATGATTATGTTGAAATGGTGCAATCTTCGTGAAAGGGTTAATTTGACGGTTAAAGCTTCTCCAATGGGATGTTTTAGATGTTTTTAGAGGAGAGGGAATGTGAGATGGAGGATAGAAGTGGTGGAATGTTTTGGGGTGGAATAGCAAAAACCGACAATGTGAGGGGGGTAGAGGGGAGAGATGGTATACTTTTTAGAGAGAGAGAAAGATTGTGAGTGAGACAAGAAAGAGAAAGGGTGGCTAGTTGGCAAGTGTCACATAACCAACCTCTAAAACATCAAAAACCATCCTCCTTTCTTATAACCACGGACTTGATAGAAACTTTATAACAGAGTTGCCACAACTCAAGTTGATACTGTTCATTGTAACCACTGACCTTAAGTTACCATTGCTCAATAGTAAGTTACTATATGAGCTTAAGTTGTCATTGCTCGGTAGTAACTTACTAATGAGCTCACTTTCCATTGATCATCCAAGTTACCATTGATGATCAGTTTCCACGTATCACCAATCGTATAGAAAAGTAGCTTCCGATGTATAATCAACAAGGAAAATAATAGTGTTAAACAAGCATTTACTCCATACCTTCTAGCTCTTAATGAATGCTATAATAATTTCTCCTTTGGTTTAAGAAAATCCGATCACTCCTTAATAATGGTATTGATAACACTAAAATCACCCATAGAGTTATACTGAACCAACCTTTGGATGGTTCACTTAAATTTCTTTGTTAGCTTAATTAGAAATCAAGAGCTGATGAAACTACGTTGAGGTTACATAAACACATGACTCAAAAGCAGAAAAACAATGTTATGGGTAATGTTCTAGTGTTCTACCTTTGAAGTCCACATGACAATATTATAAATAAATGCCCTATATATATCAAGAAACATAGAGGTTTTGTGCAAATATTGCAAATGAAATGAATAAAAAGGAAGATGATAAGCTACTTTGTAGAAAAAAAATGTAAGGCTTACCATGAAATGAAGTTCGATCAATCGATCATAGTGATATAAATATAGCGGCTTTATAGTGAATTGTGATAATGAAGTTTGATCGATGAATCGAATATGGGTAGGATCTTGTTTATAAAATCTTGAGATAATTAGAAGAGACAAAGAATGGCATGTGTTGATGATTTTGTAATGAATCTAAGGAACAAAGAAAAACTAAAATAATATCATCTTATTTTGCTTGAGGTCAATATTTTTCTTCACAAATTGTTCTCTAATTTTTAAGCAGACACCATAATGAGGCGTGCTCTTCTTGCGGTACTAATACTTTTACATGTATACAACACCCGAATACATATACACATAACCCGTTGTTGACCAAATTCAAGAAAAAATAACAAGGGTTTTTACCCACTTGCAATAGTATTAAAATCCGTGACTTGCAGCAGCGGCGTGAAAATGTACAAAAAATAAACGTCAATGACTCAATGTTGAACCACGTGTGCGGACGTTAAAACACGAAAAGGCTAAAGTCCTTGGAAGTTTATAAATAAAACCAAAATCTTTACGTAAACACAAACAGCTCAAGAAGAGTGTGTAACAAAAGTTCAAAAATAAATATAAGAATTTAAATAAAAAGAAAGTTTAGAATAAGGAAAATGAAAGTTAGAACAATAATGATGCTTGTACATATCTGCTAATTAGGAAATTAACTTGTATGTTGTCACACACAACTCCTTTTTGAACGAAATTTATATCGAAATCTATATACAAATAAGCAAATTGCAATGGTATTTATGGAAATTTATAAAAGTTAAAAATTAGAGTAACTAGTATTGGCACGTACGCGTTGCAGCGAGGGTGTCAAACCGTTTGAGAAAAAACAACTCATTTAAGCCAATTAAGGTGTCTAACCTATTCAACCCATTAAATTTTTTTTAACTAAAACTTATTAGCCTCACTATTTCTTGAATCTTGATCCACATTATTAGCTTCACTAATTCAAGAATCTTGATCCATATGAAAAGTAGACATGTCTAACCACATATGCACCATGTACAAACCAATATGCATAAGGAATTTGCTAAATTGTATTATATATAACATGTACAACCACATATATGCTATGTACAAACCAATATGCTTAAGATACTTGCTAATTGTAATATATATATATATATATATATAATGAGAAAAGAACACCAAAATAATGTGAATGAAACAAGTAGGAATAATGTGACTAGTTAAGAAAAGGTTAAAAACACTTTTGGGTATAAATTGTAACTTTAGAAAGGACTTTCTTGTAATTGAAAACTCCATGTTTAAAGCAATGCTTTAGTCACTTACAACATACGAATAATACATTTTTGTCATAGCATTAGAATTTCATAGTCAACAGAGAACCAATTAATTATAAATATTCTTAAAAAGATTCATGAAAGTCTGAAGTTAATTAGCTGCATAAACATGATTGTAGAAGTGTAAATATGAGGTTAATTTGGAAACTTCTTTTTAAAATGGAAGAATGACAAATTGATTCCAAGAGGGAATGAAAGTGTGTTCTTTTTTTGTTTATCCATCACAAAGGGATTCTGCATAATTTGCTTATTTTGAGCATTAATTCACCACACAATCCTAAGCTCGAAGCTTGATTACACGGTGGAGCAAAATTGTCTTAAAACTTATACCACTCGCCTTGAAGAATCAAGTAGAAGTAGAACACGTATAGTTTTAGATATGTACTTGCCAATCACTTTAGAACCAAAAAACCAGCATATTACTCGTATTGGATCTTAAATCCATGATTAAAAACAAAACGGTCATTCGTAATCTTCCTTAGAATAATCAAAACATCCATTAAAAACGAATATATTTTACACCGAATTTCTCTTCAACTACACAATAAATCAAGTAAAATAAAAGAATGATGGAACCCCAGAACCAGCACAAGCATTTCTGGGAATGTAGCAAAATAAATCAATAATTAACAAAAAGAAAAATTTACCTCAACATAAATAAAACCACATAAATACTTTCATTTAGACCATATAATTTATTGCTTAAAAACTAAAATTGCAGCACCAGACCACTCAAAACCGCCATTAACAAGCCCAACACCGTCACAGATCCATGCAGTTTCAATGCTGAAGAAGTATCCTGAGGTCTGCAAAATGTTATCAATTTTCATTAGTATGCTTGACTTCCAAAAGTCAAACTTTGACCCGAAGAAAGAAAGAGACGAATGCTTACTTTTGCTTATGACTGAGGGCCCCACAGAAAAGAGCATTATCGGGTATGGGCAACTCGGTTTTGTTGTTTTTCTCGGGATTGACAATCCTAACATAAGTTTCTTGACCAAGATACCACGAGTCGAGATTTTCGGTTCTCAGATTCCAAACCTCCACATTATCAAGAGAGATCAAGATTGATGTCCATGCCCCGGGATAAACCTACAAAACATACACGAGTAACAATAAAGTTTGATAATGTTTGACTAAAAGATTTGTTGTATCGAACAGAAAGGATGATACCTGTGTGGTGGTTCGAGCAATGCCATCCCACTTATTGTAAGTTCCCCTGCTGTCGTTTGTCCACTCACCATAACCCATTCTGAGATCAAATAACATAACATTTAAGATAAATAAATTGATCACAAAACACTTTCAAGTAAAAAAAAAAATAAGAAAATAATGAAAGGAGAGGTTCATTACAAAATACTAAGTTATTAGCTGGAAGAAAAAAAAGCCAAACCTATGTCATCTAATTAAAAAGTGTAATAAAACCAATTATTTTTAATTTAGAATAAAACCCGTTTTTAATTTAAAAGTGTAATAAAACCCGGAAAAACCGAACAGAATGTATGGATTTCCATTTTTAATTTGTATGTTAACCAATTATTTTGACCCAAATTCATTATTTTGGACCATTGATTACGTAAAACCGAACCGAATCCAAACTGAAAAAACCAAAACCAAATGTTATTCAAAACTACAAACCCGAATTTTTAGTTTTTGGTTCAGCTGTAGCCCAAAACCGCGACCCATACACACTGTCACATGCGCATTTGACAAAACTAGTTGATATTTTCTTTTTGAATGTCAAGAAAGACGAATAAAAATTACACTTTATTTATAAACATTTAAGATTGAAAAATGAACGATTTATTTTGTTCTTAATGTTCTATGAAAAACTCTCTTCTGCCTAAAACTCTCCAGATTATGAAACAGCATAATTATGTAAAATATTCTCATACCCGACAACAAAGAAGGCATATCCATCCATATGATAACTATGCATCTTGGTCTCGTTGTTTTGCAATATGACTTCCATAAATCCTCTATATGTTCCATTAATAACTGATGTTTCCATCTTAGGTGGTCCTGTGAGTGGCGCGGTTGGAAAGTCAAGTTTATATGCGCCTTTGACTTTGAACTCATCTGCAAGCCTAATCGGTGTGGCAGGATTAACAAACGATACCCCACTTAGTGTTGCCCTTTTCTTCCCATTGATTGTCACCGGTGGTATGTTTCTCAGTATGTATACGTCAGTCACGTTTATAGAACCGTATCTAAACGAACCTTGTGGGTTCGGTCGGGCCCCACTAGCCGACACATTCCACCTGCACATGTTTCATCAAATCAAGATTTTACAACGACCATTTGCTAATAGTATCCATTCTAAAAAATCAGATAAGCATTAAAAAAAAACAAACGAAAAAACAAACTCAGTAAAATCATACTCATATAATAAAAAACAAAAATAAAATAAATAAACTTTCATAAATTAAATATAAATTGGTCATAAAAGAAGATTAGCAGGAACTTAGGCCTATAAATGAACCAAACTTGCGATGAACTGTTCCGCGAGAAGTTCGTTCATTTAATAAAAGAACGCACATGCACTGAAACCTTTGTACATTTAGTTAATCGAATGAACATGAACAAAAAGTTTTGTTCATTCAAAGATGTTCATGAACGTTCGTTTAGTTCGTTCATTTACACTCATTTGTTTACATTCATTTATGTTCGTTAGTTTTCCTTTTGTTTTCGTTCATTTATATATTCATTGCCCTTTACAATTTAGCCTACTCTAGTACAAATTATATATCACCCATTACAATTTAGTCTAATTTTATGATCCTTTTTAAACTCAATAAATGGGATGCTCACATTTACTTTTAATTAGTGTTTACCCGCTTATGTTTTATCATATATTTTTAGTTACATTTGTTTGTTTGTGTACGTTTACGTTCATGAACTGTTTGTTTATACTATACACAAACACGCCCATTTCCTTAACGAACGAATACGAAACCTCGTTCGTCTAGCTCCTTATGTTCAATCGTTTATCTGGTTAAAGTTACGAACGAGCGTGTCCCGTTTGTGTTCATTCGGTTTGTTTAGCCTGATGAAGTGAATTTACCTGATGGATCTTGCTTGGTTCATGGAGAAAGTATTGTCATACTGATCTTGAGGGGGGTCTGGAAGCGGGCCAGAAGCTTTTCCTTTGGAATTCGAGTAATGCAAGATGCCAACACCAGTGACCCACCGTTGCCACCTGGACTCGTTTACAAATCTTGCACTAGCGACAATGTAGTAATCACTGCTTGCATTCTGATCCATGGTGATTAAAAAAGAATATGTTTGTCCCACATGGATATCTAAACTAGTATAGTTTTGTTGAACCGTATACGACCCCTCTGTTTCAGCTAAAAGCAAGTTGTGGTTTTGGATCCTGAAGTTCAAACTAGTCGACACACCGACGTTGCTAACGCGAATGCGATAAGTTTTACCTGCCAATATATTATAACAATCTTTCAGAATTGTAAACACACGAAGACTAATAAGAATGATATTACGATTATTAGCTTACCAGGTTCAACATTAATGGTTTCGTGATCAATTCCATCAGGAACAAGTGTGTCATTGTATCTGTACGGTCCTTTTCCATTAATAAGAACGCCATCAGGCATTCCAAGAGCATGTCCATCATCAAGCGCCTTTCTTAAAGCCTACAAAACCAAAGGTTTTGGGTTCGAATGTTCAATCCACAATACACAAAAAAAAAATTAATGAAAATATTCATTGTGGCATCTCATCGAACAACTACCGTGTGGTTCCTTATGTACCAGTCACCAATCAAGATTGTAATATCACCAGCCAGGGTATCAAATGGGATAGGAATGACGGATCTCGGGTTGATAATAAAGCTACCAAACCCACCCGAAGCTCGTTGGAAATTGAGCGAGGGGAAGTAGAAGTAGCTTCCAATTTGATCTTTAACTTGAAAGTTGTAAGTCCAGTTCCACTTTGGGGGAATTGGACAATTGGTTCCAAGAACACCATCTTGCCAAGAACTCCTCTTTTGCTGTATACCAGCCCTGTTTCAATCAATATATACATCAATTGGATTATCCAATGTACCGCTATTAATATGGATTTGTGAGGCCTAGGGATGCAAACGAGCTGAGCCGCTCGCAGGCTACTCAAGGTCGGATCGATAAAAGCTCGAAACGAGACGAGATTTTTCAAGCTCAAACCGAGCCAGAGCATCAAATAACGCTCGTATAGGAGCTTGATCCTTGCATGGGAAGCTCGCTGAGGCTCGACACAAGCTTGAACCAAGCTCAGGCTCGTTTAAGGTTTTTCTCAAAATATATAAAATAATTAAAGACGTGTATAAATTTTTAAATTAAGAGCCAAGCCCGAGTTTGAAAAAAAACTATGCACAAGCCAAGCTCGATCTCTCGTTAGTCAAATCGAGCCATCAGGAACAAGTGTGTCATTGTATGAGCCAAGCTCGTGATCGGCTCGTTTACAATTGCACTGAGAATTAGAGCAAATCTTACCAAGTGAGCAGAAGGTTTTCATCCAATTTGTTCCTCACATTAACAACAACATTGTTGTTAGTAGTTGAATTGATAACAGGACCTGGAAATTTGCCATTTATAGCAATAACCTACAACAATCAAATTCATATCAATACAGATCAGTGTTGTAAGAATCGCGATCAGTGATTAATCGCTACGCTTCCTATTCTATTTCACCTAATCGAACCAACAAACCAGTAATCAGTCAAAGCCAGTCAAAACCAAGCGAATTTCGGTAAAAAGTTGGTCAAAATATTTGGAAGTATTTGAAAAATTATACTTGTTAATCCAATATAATCTGATTAATAAGTTTGAAAAATTACATATAAAACGTTAAAAATTTTCGTATAAATATATATATATATATATAAGTTTGAAAAGGCTACATACAAAATTTCAATCCGATTAATCGCTAGCGCCTAGCAAGTTCTACAACACTATGCAGAGTAAGAACGCTCCAGATCTGAACCTAAAACTCTCAACATTTCACAAGCCCAAAACAAAATAATCAAATCCAACAATTATCAATCAACAATTCGTTTAACTTCGACTGTGGCATTTCATCGAACACTTATCGTGCGGCTCCTAAAATCGGACACATAATGCAATCAAAATTAGACTCTAAAATAACGGAACAACTACTTCGTAAAACTATATTAGATGCAAAGGTATGAGAGGAAGGTAGAAGTGATAAATTTCAGTCAAAAATCTTAGTAATAAGTTGGAAAAAACCATATATAAAATTTTCAAAATCTGTGTTTGCATGTGTATATATTTATAGCTTAAAAAATGGCATATAAAATTTTAATACCGCGAATTATACAACACTAATGCAGATTAATAACACAGTCCAGATCTGAAGCTAACTTGACAAATTCAAAACCAAATAATCAAATCTAACACTTCGAGTGTGGCATTTCATCGAACACTTAGCGTGCAGTTCCTAAAATCCGATTAAAAAAAACACAAATAGCAATAAATAATCTCGGAACAACTAATTAGTGAAAGTAAGGAATAAGAATACCTGCTGCGGAACGCCGAGAGGTGAGGCGGTGATGTAGGAGACTTCGAACTGGTAAGAAACAGTTGGATCTTCAGCGGAAGTGTATGATATAATTAAGAGTGTAATGCAGATGCAGCCATTGATTTATTTGGTGAAATGAAATGAATGGAATCAATAAAAGGGGGGTTGTTTGTGTGCAAACGGCTCTTTTTTATGGAAATAATAATCATATCTTTTCTTATTGGCTCGCTGTCTATGGCTATAATATAAAATTTCACTTTAAATTACTCGTTTTTATTTTTTATATTTTTATATTAACTTAAGTCTTTCAAAACCAATAAGGCTTGATGTTGTGAGCGAAGAAAATATCGTCGGGTCTTCCTCCGATTTCTTATAAAAAATATTAAATCCGTAAGAATAGAAGGATATTTATGCTCGGTGTGTCCTTTATATGGATATAAGAGGCCAGGGAGTCATTCCATTGACTCGTACTGATGAGAGTTTTACTTCACGGGAAATAGAACAAAAGGCTGCGGAATTGGCCTATTCTTGTGTGTACCAATTGAAGTATTTTAATTAGAAGTTATTTTACCGATAAATGAATGTTTTCTCAGTAGGAGGTCAAAAATGCAAGAATCCTCTTTTTCTAGAACATAACTTAATTGATGTTCCATATAGTCTGCTTTTTTATACCTGTTATATATAGTCTGCTTTAACTCTAATGATTGTTCTGAAGCGAGAGGTGAAGCAGCATGTGGACGACGGGTGGTATGGGGGTCATGGCCGCTTTCTCTCTCTCATGCACACGAGCGCTCACTATGTAAAAGGGGTCGTCAAACAACGGGGTTTTATGGAGGAGAGCTTTAATGCTCTGTTTCCTACGTGGCAGTGGCGTGAAGGGGCGATAAAGCCTCTTCACAACACAACCTGATAATATAATAACTTTGTGAATTGAGTTAGTATTTATGTTGGTTACTATATAAAATAAGGGTGTTTGATGCACCGATGGGGTACTCTTCGGCTTAACGGTACGGAACAAGTACACCACCTCTACCATCCTGGTTTCCTCCTTTGGGGTGCAATTTTGGGTTAGTGAAATTGATTTGTGTGTGCGTACACTAGTGAACTGGCTTGCATCGGGTTACTTGGCTTTCTCCCATGCCATCAAGTAGCTAATGCGCTCGGCTTCTGACATTGATTAGGTGGATCGCGAATAGGTTTGTGTTTTCAATTAGTGTCCTAAACACCCTAACTATAATATAAGTATATTTTTTATATGTTTTATATTTATTTATTTTTAAAATGTGATGATAAAAAGTTTTAAAATACCGTTTTTTCATTTTTATTTTTATTTTGAAGCACTATATTCGCAATTCTCAACAAGATTAGTTCATGAAAAAAACAATACAAAATTTGTATTATCATTCTATTCAAATACTTAATATTCATTTTCAATTTTGTATATATCAATTTTTTTATTATATATTAGAAAGTGATATGGAAAGTTATCAAGTAAATTGGTTATATTTTTTTAAAAGACAAATTTATTTTGCTTCCCTAGACTCAAACTCAAGACCGTTAGGTGTTTAAAAACTTTGTCTGACACTAGACCATATTTTTTTTAAATAAAATTGGTTGCATAGAAAAGGAAGGAAATTGAAACATAATATACAAAGTCTTACACGATTATCATACTTCCATGCATTTAACTTTCATTCTGTATTTACTACTTTTATTAGTAGGATCCAACTGGTTGTCAATTTAATATACACTTTAGGTAAAAGATAAAATGCGTTACGAATTGTGTTATGAGATTAAAACATGTATAATCGATTAGATAATAATCAATGTATTTCTTAATTCATAATTATTAAAAACCATAAAAAAACAGAGAAAAATTATTATTCATTTGGCATTATATAAAAAGAAGAAAAAACAAACTGTAAAACTGAAAAAATGGTCTGGTTTTGCTGGCATGCATGATTATTGTCCATATTGAGAGAAAAGAGTGGCTGTAGTAATTTGGGGTGGGTGTATAGCAAAATGTGAAGACAAGATAAGGTTACATTCACCACCCACTAAGTTATGAACATTGTCACATTTGACCCATGAACTTTATAGTTTCTTAGGTAATAATTTCTTGTCAACTTGTTACTTGAAAAATTATTGTTGTGACTAAAGAAAATAAAAAAGTAATAAGTTTATTCATCGAAATTTTTGTACATAGTAATATACTAATATATATAGGATAATTTATTTTAGAACCAAAACTAGATGGAGAAATATCATAAAAACGGTGTAAAACTTATATATATTGCTTTGAATGTAATACATATGATGGTTATACAACTATTTGTATTTCTCTCTCACATACACTCAAGACTTATTATTTTTTCATGTGTGGTCTAGTAGGTCTAGTGCACTTCATATATATACGTGTATTATATTTTAAAATAAGGTATTATGTGTACTTGTGGAAAGAAAACGTATTATGTAGTATGTCAACTTGTTAAGGTAAGTTATAAAGAAACATACAACACTGATATGTAATTGACACTTTATTTAAACATATATATGATGTATTGGTATGCCTGCACATATAGCCATATATGTACTGTATCAAGATGTTAAAAATATAATTAGAAAAGTAAGAGACCATGGTCGTGAGCATCTAACAACAAAAGCTCACAAACTTATTAGAAAATCAACTTAAATCAAGACCAGGTAACAAAAAGCATTAATGGTTTTCTATTAAGTTTTTCGGATTTTTACAAATCATTTGTTTCATATCAACCAGTTCGTAACTGAAGAAACACTAACCAGACCCCAGACAGATTACTGGTAACCTGGGGGTTGGAGAGATGTTTCCCACGAGGGGTTAGACCCTTGGAAGATGGTTCTTCTGATAACCTGCAAAACAGACACCGTGAGCTCGTCACTGAGAAGGGGGGGGGTTCCTCCTTGTGACCACCCTCCGGCGTGAGAATCAGACTAGATTGCTCTTTAAATATAAAAGTATATTAAGAGATTGCTAGAGCAGATATCAGGTATAATATGATGATAATGTAGTAAGATATGATCATACCATTTGTGGTATTTATAGCCGAAGGTAGGTTTCCAAGGGGTTTAGCCGGCCCAACACGCTACCAACTGTAACCTATGCACGTGCCCTGCCTGTGAGTGGTGGATAGGTAGCGGCTGACACAGAGCAGGCGTGTCGTGCACTCTTCCTCTTCTGCCAACTACAGGCTAGGCACGTGGTATGGCAGGAGTTGGTGGGTAGGCGGCGGCTATTGGTCACAGTGCTGTGGCGTGCTGTCTGCCATGCTGCTGTCAGTGAGCTGTCGCATTCTTGGTCAGATCTTTTGTCTGTACCTCGCCAGGTATCACACAAAAGATCCTCCATACGGACTGGCTCATTTAGGCGGGAGTTTTCCCCCTCCCGCCTTTGCTCATTCCTTCAGGTGACACTGGGGAGAGTTAAGTGCCTAGTGCGTGTAGCCATGCTGCGCGGGTGGCCTTCCCTCATGGCTTGTATCCGAGGCTGCGGGAACAGGCGGAGTCCTTCACCATGGGAGGCTTTTCCTGCGGGACCAGCTTGCATACTGCGCGTAAGGACGTCACTTCTCTGAGCATGGTTGGTCCTGCGGATCCAGTTGGTCTCTGCGCAGACGTCCCTGTTTAAGGTGAGTCTTGCGGGTCCAACTGGGCTCTGCTGGGACCTACCTCTTCAAGTCCCCCCAGTCCAATGTTCTTCTCATGCGTGTTTAATAAAGTGAGGTGAACTTTTGGACTTAAAAGGGTTTTGAAAAGGGTTTTTGTAAGGTTTTCCATGGGAAGTCCTTGTCACTTGCAGAAATGCCCGAGTTTCCTGCTTGGTCTTTGGGTATGATGCGGGTAGGTCTGTAACCTCCTCGCAGGTCAGGAGCATTGAGTCCCAGTTGTGTGGATTCTCCATGAGGTTTTGGTAGTTTTGAACATAGTGATCAATTATGTTAAAACCACCAATTCCATCCTGGAGCTTTAAACAACGTAGTTCTCGACGTTCCCGCTATGCGGGGATGTTATTTCCTTTTCCGCAAGCATTGCCCAGAAGATCCTTCTTGGTTTCAATTCCCAGCGGAGCGCTAGGTATGTGAAGGGTTTTGCCTTAACACTGTACCTGCGCTCGTCTTACGGTTACTTTACTTCCAAGGTATTCCTGGCGTCAATTCCCTGCGGGTGCTAGGTATGTGAAGGGTTTTGCCTTTACACTGTACCCGCACCTGTCTTATAGTTACTTGGTTGCCGAGGTACTTGGCTTCAATTCCCTGCGGGTGCTAGGTATGTGAAGGGTTTTGCCTTAACACTGTACCCGCATCCGTCTTATGGTTACTTGTTCGCCAAGGTTTTCTTGGCTTCAATTCCCTGCGGGTGCTAGGTATGTGAAGGGTTTTGCCTTAACACTGTACCCGCATCCGTCTTATGGTTACTTGTTCGCCAAGGTTTTCTTGGCTTCAATTCCCTGCGGGTGCTAGGTATGTGAAGGGTTTTGCCTTAACACTGTACCCGCATCCGTCTTATGGTTACTTGTTCGCCAAGGAAAGGGGGTATTTTCCCGCTTCTTTTTTTTTTTTTTTTTTTTTTTTTTTTTTTAAATTTTGAATTTTGAAATTCGAAAGGTTGGTGGAAAGATAGGAACAGTCCAAACCTCTGAAACGTCGCGCGACGGTTTCTTCTGACTGTGTCAGGACGTGCAGGAAGTTATGGTGACGTGACATTATATGGTCATTCCAGACGCTTTTTCAGGCGCGTGGGCGCGATTTTTCGGGCGCGTGGCCGCGAAATTACCGGCACACGTCCTGTCAACAGCTGTTGCCAGTCTGCTTTTTGCCACGTGTCATAGTTTCATTGCACATTTGATTTCTCTCTCCTCCGCATTAAATTCACCGCATTAATTGCGATTACTATATAAAGGGGGGGAGGGTTATTTGCAATCCACACTTTCCACTTTCATCTCTTCTTCTCAAGTAATTTCCGGCGAATTTTTCTGTTCAGTAAAGCATTACCCTGAAATCTCTTTTTCGTCTTTCTTCCACCATGTCTTCTCATGATGCTGATGACCAGAGGACTGCTGGCGAATGCCAGTGTTCCTGTCGATCTGTACCAGTATATCGTCAGGAAGTTCATGCTCGAGTCTCTCGAGCCTGAGTTTCCTGAACCCCACCATACTGTGTACGATGCCCCTAGTGGCAAGATCGGGGTTTATGCTGCATTCTTTGTCTACGGAAACCTTAGGTTTCCGTTGACAAAGTTTGTGTACCGTGTACTAGAGAGGCACGGTGTGCACCTGACAGAGGTGCACCCCATGGCCATTGCCAAGGTCCGGCACTTTGAGTGGGTGTGCCGGATACTGGGCCTTGAGCCCCTCGTTGACCGCCTGATGACCTTCTATACATGGAGGTGCATCCAAGGGTGGTACACTCTTACAACCCGTATCAAGGGTTTAAAGATTTGTACCACCGAGCGAAGTCTTCGCTCATGGAGAAGAGAGTTCTTCTTCATATCCGCTCGCGCCATCCCCATCGCCATGAAGTTCAAGAATGGCCAGGCGCTTCCGAACCTTCCCGCCCTCAACTACGAGGAGGCGGAATGGTTCTCGAAGATTTCCCGGGTCCAGTCCCCGGTTTTCCGTTTTCCGGAGTCGGCGATGGTGATGTTGGGGATGAGCCGGGTGTGGAAGGCGGCGAATGCGGATAAGGTTCCGATCGTCCTTGAATATGGTTCGAACTCTGTCCCTTATGGTACGTCTTGTTTCATTTTGCTGACTTCGATTTTTACTAACTTTCTTGTTGATTTCAGAGGGGAACGATCTTCAGTCGCTCCTGAACCCGCGGGAGGAAGATGGTCCCGCGCGGATGGGTACTCGTGCTCTGGACGAGAACGAGTTGCCCATCTTAGAGCAGACCGCGGGTCGGTTCGTGGAGGTTTACCCGCCAGGCCAAGAGATCCTGAGCCACCGACGGCCAGGTAAGCCTATCTTCTACCCTGAACCTCTCAATGCTGTGCCTGCTGCTGGAGTTGACATTTCTTCTTCTGAGGAATCCGCAGAAGGTCCTCCACTGGTGCGGAAGAAAAAGGCTGCCGTCGGGAAAGGCAAGGAGAGGGTGGCCTCTACGGCCGACCCGGTAGTCCTATCTGACTCGGAGTCAGATAATGCAGAGGTGGCGGGGAAGCCCGGTGGTGAGGAGACCACCGTTCCGGAGGCTGTAGCTGTTACCTCCGGGGAGGCAGTGACGACGACGGTTGCCGGTGTCAAGAGGCCGGCACCATCGGGTTCGCCCCCGCTCGTCCGTGCGTTCAAGCTCAAGAAACCCCGTGAGTACCCCCATAATTCTTGTCTAGATTTGTTGTTTCAAATAAATTTTTCTAACACTTTTGCTTGTGCAGGTGTGGATGTTGACGCATTCCAGGGTGGAGTTGGAGCAAGTATTCCCCCGCCAATGACGGTAGGCTCGGTCAGCCTTCCCGAGGCGTCGACCCAGGCGTCTACGCCTGCTTCCGCTGGTACCAGCCTTCCTGAGGCTGTTCCAGCTGAGAAGGTGTCTCCGCCGGCCGTGAGTGCAATTTTTACAGCATCTTTCACGGAGCCGGCGGTTACTGTTGCTGAGGAGGTGGCGCCAACCATTGCTGCCACAGCGGCTGCCACTATACCTGCGCCACCGGCACCGACGGCCGGACCATCAGGTATGCGCCAGGCTTCCCGCCGATCTATGCCACCTTCCCGTCTGCCTGACCTGTTGGATGGATTTCCTTTAGGTTCAGGTGATGGGTTTGGCGGCTATCGGCCTGTTATTGACCCTACAGGTACGTAGGGTTCTTTTTCCCTTACATATTTTTATCATCTTTTCCTAACTGCTTTTGTTTCTTTTGCAGTGTCGGATTCCAATGAAGTGTATGTTCCAAGATGGAACATACGCCGAGGAACAACCCTTCGCACCCCTGTGGAGTGCGTGGACTGGGCTCGCCACGCTGCTCCTTATGGTGCGTTGGGGGAAGCCATGGCTAGCTACCAAGAGGGTAGGCTAACCAATGAGCTTCGGGTTCTCCAGGCCCGAACGCAGCCCCGCGTCGAGCTGCTTTGTCGTGAAAACGACAAGTTAAAAGCAGCTCGCGCCAAAGATATATCTGAAGCGCGGGCTCTTCGGTAGGAGAACCGGCAGTTGGCCGCTGCCGCAGCCGAGAAGGAGAAGGCATTCAAGGCCCTCGAGGTTGAAGTCCAGGCGCGACTCGAGGCCCGCTCCAAGGCTGCCCAAGCTGTGAATGAACAGCTTCGGCTGGCCAAGGAGACTGCGCGAAACTCAACTGAGAGGGCTGCCAAGGCTGAAGCTGTTGCTGAGCCACTTCGCGAAGAGAATGAGCAGCTTAAATGCAAATTAAAGGCTCTTCAGCATGCTCATGACGCCTTGGCAATGGAAGATGCCAAGAAGCTGCAGGAGATCCTTGACCAGAGGGGGGTGCTTGACCGTACTGAAAGGAAACTCAAAAGCGTCGAAGAAGCTGCCGCCAAGGAAGTTCAACTTGCCAACCTTGATAAAAGCGGAGCCGAACGTGCTTACAAAGAAAGTCAAGCTACCCTCCAATGGCTGCTTCGAGAAGCGTTGCCTCAGGTATCTTTAACTTTTTCTTTACGCTTTCCGCTCGTAATTAGAAAATGTTCTAACTTGTAATTTTCTTTTGTAGGTTGTGCGTCGGGTCCTTTCAGAGACCTCTTATGACGATGCGATGAGCGCAGCCCTCAACGCTTCTCATGAGGATGGGGAGAAGACTGGCTTCCTGCTTGGTCTAGGGTTTGCTGAGAGAGGCTTTCCGCCCTCCAACTTCCCTTTATTCAATGTTAATACTGAAGCTGCTTATGACCAAGCTGTGAACCAGTATGCTGCCTTCCCGCATCCAGTGGTGGAGAAGGTGAATGAAGCTGCTGCTGCTGATGATGGGCTCAACATCCTTAAGGCTTTCCTTGGGCAGCCGCACTCTGACGGTGCTGGTCCAAGCGGAGGTGGCCCTGAAGCCTGATCCTGAAGATCTCTTCCCACCGCTAGGATAGACTTAGCTTTGTATAGATTTCTTTTAGGCGGGTAGTTACCCGGCCACTGTTGTAATATATCATTGAAATATTAATCTTTTTGCGTATAAGATTGTTATTTCCTTATTTGGGTTCCTTGCTTTATAAACTTATGACTTGCATACTTAGTTTAAATTAGCAATTTTCCAAGTGTTCAGAATAATAACCTTTGAACGTGGTTGATAATAGGTGTGAAGTTTTGCTTCCTCTTTCGTGATTGTGCGGGTAGAACCGTCACTTGTACTTAGTAGGATGACAAGACTTTACCCTTATCTGACCTGCGTGTAGGTTTCTCTTACCTTTTGAGGATAAGTTAACCTTTGAACGTGGTTGATAATAGGTGTGAAGTTTTGCTTCCCCTTTCGTGATTGTGCGGGTAAAACCGTCACTTGCACTTAGTAGGATGGCAAAACTTTACCCTTATCTGACCTGCGTGTAGGTTTCTCTTACCTTTTGAGAATAAGTTAACCTTTGAACGTGGTTGATAATAGGTGTGAAGTTTTGCTTCCCCTTTCGTGATTGTGCGGGTAGAACCGTCACTTGCACTTAGTAGGATGGCAAGACTTTACCCTTATCTGACCTGCGTGTAGGTTTTTCTCATCTTTTTAAGAATTTTGTTTTGAACCGTTCGACGCGCGGTTGTTGGTGCAGTTCCCTCGAATGATTCATGCGGGATAGACCGGCACTTTCATTTAATGGGATGAACTCCTTCAACTGACCTGCGTGAAGGTTTGCCACGTTATTGGGTTCGTGCGGGTAAGACCGCCTTCCCACGCAACGACTTCACGTAATGTGAATGTCGTCCAGTGTTGGATAGTTTTAACCGTTCGACGCGCGGTTGTTGACAGGTTATTATTCAGTTTCCTTAATGATTCATGCGGATAGACCGGCACTTTCATTTTTGGGTGCTGAACTTTTTCCCCTTCAACTGACCTGCGTGAAGGTTTGTCACGTTATTGGGTTCGTGCGGGTAGGACCGCCTTCCCATGCAATGACTTCACGTAATTATGCGGTGAAAACCGGCATATTAGTGTCCAGAAAAGTATAAATGTAAAATCATCAGCTTCGATGTTCTAGAGAGAATCATTTCCATTAGAAGTGGCTCTTGGCCTTTTCTTTACAAATTGGAATTGATTTACATGCAAACTGTGTAAATGAGCTCCCTTCCATGTTGTTGGGATGGGAGCGCCATCGAGCCGACACGCACCTGTTTCGGGATCTCGTTCTTTACGCAGCATGTAGTCTATTGAAGCTGATTTTTTATTCGTGTTTACCCCAGCCGTGGTTCCACACGCACCTGTTTCGGGATCTCGTTCTTTACGCAGCATGTAGTCTCTATTGAAGCTGATTTTTTATTCGTGTTTACCCCAGCCGTGGTTCCACACGCACCTGCCTGCCTGCTTAGCTTTTATTTCGCCACGAGGTGCGCGAGCGTCCCATCTCTGACGAATGTTTCGACCATGTCTTTTACGTCTATGCATTCTTCAGTGTTGTGGCCTTTTGTTCTGTGATAGTCACAGTACTTGCTCCGATCAGCATCGTGACGATGTCGGATTTCTGGAGGCTTTGGCCATGGGAGCTCTTCAGTAGCAAATATGTCAGTGACGCTTTTGGTAAGTGGCGTCCATCTGGGGTTCCGGTGCGGCTTTACATTATCCCTTTCACCCAATCGGTGCTGTAAGCCGGATGAGGTGTCAAAGTTTACCCTTGACTGCCAAATGCCTTGCTTCCGTTTTTTGTTCAATCGGGCGGTGAGGACGTTGTCCTCTCTCGTCCTCTGGGTGTAAAGGTTTGTGCTCTGCGGAAGGTCTCTACCCAGTTGCTTCTCCGTTTCCGCATAGCGTTTGGCTGCTGTCATGATGCCATCCCATGTGGATGGCATTCCATCTTTACCCGTTAGGGTCCGGATAAGCTCTGGGTCCTGCGTGCCCTGGATGAAGGCTGCGCGAACAAGATCCTCGCTGATATTGCCCAAACTTAACTTCTTTGAGTTGAAGCGAGTGATGAAGTTTGGCAGAGATTCATCTTCTTCCCGTGTGCATTTGAGGATTGTCCATTGCTCCTCGGTATACTTTCGCTGCTGCCTGAAGTGTTGGCTAAACTTCTGCTGGAAGTCTGCCCAGTCGTAAATGTGGTTAACCGGTAAACGATCAAACCAAGCCCTAGCAGCCCCCACCAGCGTCATTTGGAACATGTAACACTGTAACATCTGCCCGAATCCGACCCGACCCAGATACCCGTTTTCTGATCCGATTCTTTTTATGATTTAAAAATTAATTATAATCTTTATAAATCTAACCTTTAATAAATCTTTATGTATATATATATTTAAAATGTTTCTTCCGCCTCTCCTTCCTCTTCTTCTCTTTTCTTTCCGCCGTCCCGCCTCCTTTTCTCTTGCCTTCCCCCCCCTTTTTGTTTAACCCTTGAGCCATGAACCCCTTTTTCTCTTAACTCCTTGCTTGTCTTTTGGCTCTTTCCGCCTAAGGATGTCTGCGCAGCTCCACGCGCTAAAAGGAAGCCTGCGTGAAGATTGACTGTTCCGGCGCTACGCGCTAGGAACTATAGTTCTTCCCGCGGCGCGCTAAGAATGATACTTCTCCGCGCGACGCGCTAAGAATTGTAGATCCTCCCGCGACACGCTGTAAATTTGTAGTTCTTCTCGCAGCGCGCTAAGAATTGTAATTCTTCCCGCGACGCGCTAAGGATTTATGTCTTCCCGCGACGCGCTAAGGATTTCAGTTCGTTCCGCGACGCGCTAAGGATTTGTGGTTCTTCCCGCAACGCGCTAAGGTTTGTCTGTGACAGCCTTCTGTGTGTGCCTTCGCGCTCACGCACTCAGCTTTCTCGCGCTAAGTCTTGTGTCTTTTATCTTGATTTATCCAGCCGTTTACCTTTGGTGATATCGTATCTTTTGTGCTGTTGACCTAACTTGCTTTGTCTGAAAAGTTGCTTTCGGCGCAGCATGCGCATCAATCCTATTGGTTGACAGAAAAAGGTGACTGACAATATCTTTTGAGATCTTCTTTTCCTTACCTTGAACAGTGTTTGCCTGACATATCCCATGTGCTGTGAACAGTAACCTGACAGCTTTTTTCCCCCTTTTCCTGCTGCCATATCTTTTGCTTAGATTTTGGTGTGATATTTTCCCCTTTTTCCAGGATTGTGTTCCTAGGGTTTGCCTATTTATACCCAGCCTTTTCTTTAACATTTCACATACAGACACTTAATCTCTTCTCCTTCTCCCTGCTGAAGACCTTCGCAGCGTAGCCGTCAACATAACTCCAGCTCTCCTTGCCTCTGTTTTTCTTTCTTTTCTTTTCTGCCCAGATCTCGGTTAGTAAATGTTTATAATTTGTTTAAGTAACTCGATGCATATTACCTATGGTTAGTTATAATCTAGACACTAAAACCAATCGTTAAACCAATAATCTTTACTTATAGGTTAACTTGCTTGTTTGGTTCTTGCTTTATTTATCTCATCGCACCGTTTATCAAGTGAGTTATCTCGTATCTAATCCCTTTTTATTTTTAATGTTTTGGGATGTTCATGTGTTTATACATACTTAGAGTCTTAAACTGTTTATGAACTTTAGTCGCGCAGTGTCCCATGTGTTGAGGATGTTTACTTGGCTGTTATTTGTATGTGTGTATCATTAACCGCTTTGTTCGGCCTATTCCGAAGTTTTCATGGATCCATTGGATGAACACGGGAGACCAATCGTTTACGGTTTTCTTTGTTTACACTTGCACAGTATGTTTTCTCGTTTTGTGCTCAATTGGGAGCACGGATTGAACTATGAGCTATGATCTATCTTAGGCTTGATCACAATCTGATTACACCCTTGCTAAACTCTAGACATACACGTGTTGCGCGCAGTTTTACTGTATTGCATTAAACTTGATTTCTCACCAACACGCAAGTGTTTGACGTTTATTTTAACACATGTTCAGGTTTGCAGTAGCTGTTTTGGAGCTTGTGGACACGTAGGAAGTTTTCTTTTATTTTGGACCTAGATTAAAATGTATCAAGACGAGTTTATGTTGATCGAATACTTTGCTTTATAATATAATGATTTATGTTTGATTTATGTTCTTTGCTTTCCTCGCTGCGCTGTGCGCGATAAAATGTGTATTAATAATATTGACACCAATAGTGTCACGGGTAATGAAACAATATGTGACGCCCCCGATGTATAATCCGCCTTTTGGTCGGGGGGTGTGACAGATTGGTATCAGAGCTCGTTGACTTTAGGATAGGTGGTTAGACGTAACGACCTAGAAAACTTAAGTCCCCTCTCGCGCATGAGAGAAATCTCGTGTTTGCGCGCTTATTGTTAATTACTCGTTATTTATAAATATGCTCGCGCCTGCGCAGTATATGATTTTATGTTTTATTCCGCGATCTTTCGATTTTTGTTTATGTTCGTTTGTTGGAATTGAAAATCCGAGAAGTCATGGTGATACATGAATAGTTGACTTTCAATTCCCATTTACTTTATATTTTTAAGTTGAGATTGAAAGGTCATGGTGATACATGAATTGTCAATCTCCAATGCTTATTTACTTATATTTTATATTGAGGATTGAAAAGTCATGGTGATACATGAATCGTCAATCTCCAATACCCGTTTGCTCGTATATTTTGTTTAAATTGAGAATTCGGAAGGTCATGGTGATACATGAATGGTCGATTCTCGATTCGAATTTATTACCTTTATTAAGTCTGCATATAAAGTCATTTACTTTACCTTAACTTTTGTTAGCAACTAGCTTCGCGAAACAAGCTTTAACAGGTTATACTTTGCGCTAAAACGGTTTCTCAACATGATAAACTAAAACTAGAACTTTTATAGAATGCCTCCACTAT